>NW_020885624.1:0-11197 GCF_003945725.1 Corapipo altera
CCCCCCCGGGGCTGGGATTGCTGTGCCCGGGGGTGCTGGGACCTGGGTGGGCTTGGGGACAGGGGGCGATGGGGACCTGCCGGTACCTCTGGTGGGCTGGGCCCCGTGTGGGGCCGGGGCTGTGCCGGGGGTCCCGGCGGTCCCGGTTCCGGCGGGGCCCGTTCCGGTCGCGCTCCCCGGGGGCGGAGCGGGGCCGGGCCGGGCCCGGAGCGGCGGGGCCGGCGGTGAGCGGGGCCGGGGGACCCCCGGGGGTGCGGGGGTGTGGGGCGTGTGAGCCCCCGAGCCGTGCAGGGCCTGTGGGGCCGAGCCCCCCGGGCCGGGGGGGGGTCAGGGCCCCCCAAAGCTGCAGAGGGGCGCTGGGGCACATCCCCCCGGGCTGTGGGGCAGCGGGGCCCGTGTGGGGTGTGTTCCCCCCAGAGGGTCTCTGGGGGCTGTGGGGCCTGTGCAGGGGGTGCTGCCCCCCCATCTCGGGCCCTGTAGGGACTGTGGGGTGTGGGGGGCAGGTGTGGGGTATGTTACCCCTCAGCCCTAGAGGGGATGTGGGGTGTGCTGCCCCACCCCAAATCCCTGTGGGGTGGGGGGGGGGGTGTTACTAACCCCAAATCCCTGTTGGGGGTGTCGGCTGTGTTACCCCCCTCCCCAATTCCCTGTGGGGCATACGGGGGGGTCCCTCTCCCAGAGACTGCTCCGTGTGCCCCAAACCTGCCAAATTCCCACTTTCCACCCCTTTCTATCTCCAGGATTTTTCCCAGGACGTTCAAGCCCCATCACCTCTGCTCTCCAGTTTGGGGGTGTCCCCCTACCTGTGACACCCCCCCAAGGTACCTGACACCCTGGGGACCCCCCATTGCCACCAGCCCCTTCCCACCTTGAATCCCCCCCATCCTCGAGGTCCCCAACCCCAGCGGGGTCCCCCCTGCAACCTCTTTTCCTGCCTCCTTTGCCCCCCTCCCCGACATTTAAAACCCAAATTGCTTCTTTTTTCCTCCTTTTTTAGGGAATAAAATTCCTTACCCGCACCCCAGAGAAAGGGAGGGGGGGACGCCGATTTGTGGGGCTGGTGGTTGGGATGCTGGTGTTCCGAGGCACCCCATGGCTCCAGATGTGGGGGTGGAGGGGGCTGACGAGGGCTCTGGGGTCCCCAGGATCTCACTGCCCCCCTCATGCCCATATTTCCAACCGATCCAACTGGATCTGCGTTAATCCCATTGGATCTGGGTACCCAACGTGTCTCTGAGGGTTCATCCTGCTGGAGAACCCACTGCCCCACGCCCCCGGGTGCTGATCCCCCCAGATCCAGACTGATCGCGCAGGATCTGGGTTGATCCGTGTCCCCACACATCTCCCAGGTGTGACACCAGCTTATCCCAGCTCAAATTCCTCTCTTGCTGCCCAATATCAGGATACCTCACAGCATGAGCGTGTTTTGGGGTGTATCCACCCACATTTGGCATTCCCGGGGTTTGTCCCATCCCCCCCCTTCCCGTTTTTCTTTCCCTCCTCAGATGAAAACCTGGATCAGCAATTCGGACCAAAACCTGGAAGTTTTCATCCCGTTCCTGGGAAAATACCACCGTCCGGTTTTGGGGCGCTGCTGCCAGACCTGCACCCCCAGGAGCTGGGTGAGAGAGTTTGGGAAGGGGGGATGGTGGTGACAGGATCCCTGTGCCGAGGATCCGCGTTGCCAGTGATCTGATCCCGCTTTTCCTCCCAGGATGGATTCTATGCCGAGGATCTCTCCACTCTGGGATTCCGTGATGTCAGCCGTGTGACGGAGGGGGACACACGGTGAGGCTGGATCAGCTGCGTGCTGGAAAACAGCTGGAAAACCGCCCTTTTCCCCAGATTTCCCCCAAATCCGCGTGGGAATCCCTCGCCATCCTCCCTGCTCCCAAATTATCCCAGACCAAGCTCGTGAATCGTATTTTGGGAGGCTGGAAGTGGCATCTGTGAGGGCTTGGGCTGTGGTCCAGCCATGGAATGGAGGATTTGGGGTCATTTGTTGTTTTCTTGAAGCAAAACTTGGAGTGTTGATGGGAAGAAGGTGGAGTTGGGGGATTGTTCTTCTCGCTGGCTCGAGCCGGCATCGCTGGGAGTGAGCCTGGCTCCCCGGGAAAAGGGAAAAGAGCCAAGATCCCTTTGGCTCCCCTCCCCTTTGGGAAGAATCCCTGGATTAACCATTGTGTGCTGTTTTTCATCCCACATCAGATCATTATCCTCCATTCAGCTCCAAATATTCCCAGCTCCAGCTTTGAAACCCTTAGAGGAATCCCTTGGGATCCCAGGGAATGCAGTTCCCCTGTCCCACTCTGTCCCTTCCTGCACGCTCTGGGGTATCCCAAAGCTGTGTCCCACCCCACTCTATGGATTTGGGGAGGATTGGGAAAATTCTGTGATTTGGGATGGCCTGAATGCCTGGTTTCCTTCCTGCTGGGCGGCCTGGAGCATCACCTCCAAATTCCTAACTGTAAAACGGAGATGAATCCCAAATCCTCTGAAAGAGGCATTTTGGGGGGGGGTGGTCCTCCTGGAAAAGCCCCCCCCGCCAGGTTCTCCCTGTGTGTCCCCTCCAGGTTCCGGGGGTGGCTGGTCCGGAGGGTCTGCGGATTCCTTGCTGCCTGGGAATGGAAAATTCCATCAGAGACCCCCAGGGAGCTCCCAGAGAAGATTTGCGGCGGCAGGAGGTGGGTGGGAGCATTGGGGGGATCCCGGGATCACCCTCAGCCCGGGAGGGGCAGGCCCCCATTCCTGGAGGATCCTGTTTGGTCCTTGGATGCCGGGTCAGTGGGATGCCGGGAATGCCGCCGAGGCTCCCTGGATCCCGGCCCTCGGATCCCAGGGTGCTCCCCCCTCCCCTCCCCTCCCCCCAGGGTGCAGGATGTTGCCTCCAGCCGGGCCCATGGATGCGGAGGGGATGAGAGATCCCGGCGGCACTGGAAGGAGATCTGCCGGATCCTGGGGGAAATCCAGGCACCACTGTCCCCTCTCCTGCTGAGGTCAAGGATCCTTTGTGGAAATCTTCTGGGATTCTTGTGGGGGATGGATCCAGATCCTTTGGGAGGTCCTCTGGGCTTCTGGGGGGATGCACATGGATGGCTTGTGGGTTTTCTGGGATCCTTGGGGGGATATTCTGGGCTCCTTTGGGAGCTGCCCATGGATTCTTTGGCCAGCTGCCCTCGGAGTCCCCCACAGCTTCTGGGGCCCTTCTGGCAATTCCTTCCGGGGAGCTGGAGTGGGAAAATCCAACCCCTCCAGGAGGGTGGGAACCAGAGGGAGGCTTCCCTTCCCCACTGCCTTCCCCCTCCTGTCCCTGAGAAGTGGGAATTCAGGGCTTCCTTGCTCGTCTGATCCAGTGGGAATAAATGATCCCTCCAAGCCCTTAAAGGGAAGGAATTGCTCAGGGAATAAGGGCATGTTGGGATCCTTTTGGGGGGAATGCAGGGATAACTGACAGCAGCTCTGGTTGCCAGGGGAAAGGAGGTGTCTCATCCCATCCGACCTTTGCTGTGTGATAAAAGTGGGCATTTGCCTTTGTGGGAGCTGCGCTGGGAATTTTGGGGCAGGCTGGGTTGTGGCAAGTGAGGCAGGGGAGGCAGGGGGTGGGAGTGTTTGGGGGGTTGGGGGCCGCCCCGTGCCCGTGGGGTTGCTCATTGCCAGTTTTGCCGCAGGCTGTGCCACTGGATGCTCCCCAAGCTGCTGAGCCGTCTGTTCCTGAGCGTGCAGCTGCAGCAGGGGCAGCTGGAGATGGTGCTCCGGGCTGCCAGGACGGTACGGAGCCTGGCCGGGTGCTCCCGTTGCCCGGGAGGGCGGGAATTCACCCGGGATCCTTCCTTGCAGCCCGAGGTGCCGCTGGTGTTCCTGTGCACCCAGCAATCCCAGCTGGATGGGCCTCTCCTGTCCTTCCTCCTCCTCTCGCAGGGCATCGGAGCCCCCAGGGTGACGGTGGGCACCCGCATCAGCCCTGGCCTCCGGTAAGGAGCCGGTGTGGGATGTTCCCAGGGGCTGCAGGGGGATGCAGTGTGTGCCCACGGTGTCTTTGCCCCCCAGGTCCCTGCTGCAACGCCTGGGAGGGATTTTCCTGCCTTCGGGAATGGCGCAGGCACGGAGTGAGCGGGATGAGGGGCTGCCGGGCACTGTCCTGGATGCGGTAGGTGCGGTCGGGGCTGGAAAATGCCCTGGAGCGCTTGGGGAGGTGCCGGCGGCTCCCAGTACTCCCAGTGTCCCCCCAGTATGTGCAGGAGGTGCTGCGGAGCCGCCAGCCCCTCATCATCTTCCTGGAGGAGCCCCCGGGTTTGCTGCGGCTCTCGGATCCCGCCCGGCGCTGGCTGCTCCGGGTGCTGCGGGCGCTGCGGGATGGAGCCGTGCCCGACGTGCGCATTGTCCCGGTGGGAATTGCCTACGACGTGGCTCCCGGCGGAGCGGGGCGGGACGGAGCGGTGAGAGGGGGTCAGGGGGTCACCGGCGCTCGCCAGAATCCCTGGGAGCATCCCTGGGGAGTGGTGTTCCCCCCAAATCTGCGGGAGCATCCCTGGGCAGTGGCATCCCCCTAAACCCGCCATCAATCCCTGGATCCCGTGTCTCCGCAGCCCCCTCAGCCCCTCGGGATCGCCGCGTGTCTCCGGGCAGCATTCCAGGCCCTGCGCCGGCCCCGTGGCTGTGCCCGGGTGGATTTCTCCCAGCCCTTCTCCTTACGGGTACGGCAGCTGGGGATGCCCCTGGATCTGTCCTGGCACTGGGGGGCTGTTCCCAGGATGTTGGTGGGTTTGGGGTGTCTGAGGGTATCCAGTGAATCCATGCTGGGTGATCTGGGCTCCTCCCAGCCCTGGGGCTGCAGGGATCGAGTGAGCTGGTGGTGCTGAGAGCTGTGAGCAGCCCCAGGCTCCTTCCTGCTCATTCCCAGGAATTTGTGGAGAACAACCTGGTGGGGCCGACGCTCAGTGGGAATCGGCCGGAGCAGCTGCTGCTTCCCACCATCCTTGGCACGAGGTGAGGAGCTGAGCCCCGGGCAGCGTTTCCCCTTGGATCTCTGCTCCTGGCTCCTCTTGCTCAGCCCTCTCCCCCCAATCTCCCAGCGTGCCGGATGTGGGGAATGTGGGCACTTTGGGTGCCAGTGTGGGGACAGAAGAGGAGATTTTGGTGACGGCGCTGGAGCTGCACACACTGAGCGGTGAGGGGTGCAGGTGGTCCCTGCATCCCTTGGGATGGCATTCCCTGCTGGGGAATGGGGGTGGGGGTTCGTCACCCCCCAGATAACGAGCCCCTCTCCCCCCCAGCAGATTCCAGCGCCTGCTCCGCCATCATGGCTGTGGGAATCACCGCGGCGCTGCTGCTCCACAGGCACCGGGAGGTGGAGCTTTTCATCTTTCCCTTCCCTCAGAGCAGCATTCCCAGTGGGAATCCCCCTCCATCCTCCTCAGAGCAACATTTCCAGCAGGAATCCTCCTCCTCTCCCTTGGAACAGCATTCCCATTGGGAATTACCCCTCTGTACCTCAGAGCAGCATTCTCAGCAGGAATCCCCCTCCATCCTCCTCAGAGCAGCATTCCCATTGGGAACCACCCTCCTCTCCCTCAGAGCAGCATTCCCAGCGGGAATCCCCCCTCTCTCTCCGCAGGCGGTGCTGCTGCCCCGGCTGATGCGGGATTTCTCGGGGCTGCTGGAACAGCTCCTGCTGCGGGGCCGGGCCGTGGGATTCCGCGGGCAGCTGCGGGCGCTGGTGCTGCACAGCCTGCGGCAGCTGCAGCCCCCCGGGGCCGGGCTGGGGCCCCCCGAGGCCTCGGCACGGGGGCAGCTGGTGCGGCTGGCGGGGGGCATCCGGCAGCGCCTGGGCGGGGAGGCGGCAGGGGGTGAGAGAGCCGGGGGGCACCGGGGACAGCGGGGACGGGGGGCAGCAGGGATGGGGGTGCCAGGCACCGGGGGCACTGGGGGGATCGGAGACGTCAGCAGTTGGTGACAGCGGGGACTGGGGAAGGTGATACTGCGGGCTGGGGACTGCGGGGGGATTGGTGACACCGGGGAAGTTGGTGACACCAGGGGTCAGTGGCACTGGGGGAATCGATGATGCCGAGGGCCAGGGACGCTGGGGAATTGTTGGCACTGGGGAATGGGGATGTTGGGGGGACTGGGGACAGCGGGGATCAGGAATACTGGGGAATTTGGTGACGCATAGGGAACTGGGGACAGCGGGGACTGGTGACAGCCCTGTCCTGTCAGCCTGTGCCATCCGTGCCCTGCTGCTGGAGGTGCTGCCGATCCTGGGGACCCCCTGCGGCCCCCCCGGGATCGTGCTGAGCCGGGAGGAGCTGCTCCGCAAGATCCTGGAGGTGCTGCTGCTGCTGCCCCCCATCCTGCTGGGGCTGCAGGTGGGGACACGAGGGTGGCCTGTCACCCCCCATCCTGCTGGGGCTGCAGGTGGGGACACGGGTGGCCTGTCACCCCTCTCCTGTGTCCCCAGCCCTGCCAGCCCCCCGAGCGCCACAGCCTGGACATCCTAGACAAGCTCGTCCTTGGGGGGCTGCTGGAGCAGGAGGAGGTGGGTGTCACCCCAGAGCCCTCCTGGCACACGGGTCCCTGCTGGGGCACAGGGTGGCTTTGAGGTGAGGTGACAGCCCATTGTCCCCCCAGCCCGAGAGCGAGTGCAGGGGCTGTGACGTGGCCCCCCGACCCTCGTCCCGGGGCCGTTCCTGCTGGGACTTCACCGATGACAGCGACAGTGACAGCGAGGACAGGGTCCCCAAGCGCTGCTACAAGGTACTGGGGGTGCCCCGCCGCCCCCTGGGCTGGGGTGAGGGGGTGTCCCCCAAATCCAGCTGTGTGTCCCCCCAGCTCAGCGAGCCCCAGGGCTTCCCCGGCTTCCTCCTCTTCCTCTGCCGCCTCCTGAGCCCCGTCCTGTGGAGCTACGGCCGGGCTGCGGAATTCCTGGACAGACCCCCCTGGCCCCAGCCCGGTAGGACCCCCCAGAGTGGGGAACCCCTGGGGACCCTGGGGGCACTGGAGCCCCCCAGGAGCTGGGATCTGACACCCCTCCCAATTCCAGAGGCAGACTACGTGGAGGCGCTGCTGGAATTCCTGGATGAGGATGAGGATGGTGAGTCGAGGTGGGGGGGTCTTGCTTTTGGGGGTCACTGCCCCCCTAGACTGGGCTGGGGGTGCCCGTGGGGTGGGATTTGGGGGTTCCCTCGGGACTTCTCTCCCCACAGGGTATCCTGACAGGAGCCTGGCCCTGAGCTCCCTGCAGAGCTTCAAGGACATGGGGGTAAGCACAGCCACCCCCCAGCCCCCCAACATCCTGCTGCCCCCCCTGATCTCCCTGTGCCCCCCCAGGTGCTGGAGGAGCTGCAGACCCCCACTGGACCCCTCCTGCAGCTCTCCCAGCCTTTCCAGTCTGCTTCCAACCGGGAGAAGCTGAGAGCCTTCATTCACCAGTTCACCCAGTTGTAGCCCCCCGCACCAGAGTCATAAATAGGGCCCAGGGACCTGATGCCTTGTGGGTTTATTGACCCTGTGGGGGGGTGGAGGTTCTGTCTCTCCTTCCCTCACCTAGGATGGAAAACTCCATAATTTCTGGTGGTGGTGCCCAAGACAGCTCCAACCAGCACATTTCCCCCCAGCCCTTCTCTGCTCACTAACAGCAGGTCCGGTTTTCAGTAAAAACACTGGGATAAATCAAACTCTCTAACACTGTTTTTTTAGTATTAGAAAGCAGGCATTAGTTTAGTCACAGTGTTGGGGTGCATGGGGATAGTTCCACTCAACATGTCCACCCACTTTCAAAACTTTTCATTTATACATTTTTAGCAAAGAAATTAATGTTCATTGGTTATGTTAATTAAGTAGTATTCTATATTGGTTATTAATTTCTCACTTCTTATGCTAATTAGTCCAAATTTTCAGTCTTTTTATTATCTTTTTCCCAGATAGGGAGCGTTTCAGTAGACTGATTCTGAATTCTCTTTGTTAGTGGATTTATTGATCCCACAGGGGTGGGATCTGAGGGGTCTCTCCACCGTCAGACCACATGGTTGCAGATGGTGCCCAGCTCCTCGATCTCACACTGCACCTCATCCCCAGGCTGCAAAGGGGCACTTGGTGGCATCTGTCCCTCGTGGGGTCCACTGTGTCCTTACTTGCCCCCTAGCCCCACCCGAGCCCCTCTTTTCCCTCACCTTAAGGAAGACAGGGGGTTTCCGAAAGAACCCCACTCCGGCAGGAGTCCCCGTCAGCAGGATGTCCCCAGGGACCAGTGTCACGAACCTGGGGGCACACAAGGGGTCAGCCGTGACCCCCTGGGCTCTGGGGGTCCCCAGCTCCCCGTTCCTACCGGGACACCCAGGCGATGAGGGCGGGCACCCCGAAGACGAGGTGGTGGGTGCTGCTGTCCTGCATCGGGCGCCCGTTGACGCTGCAGCGGATCCACAGGTTGTGTGGGTCTGTGGGAGGGGACACAGGGGGACACGGGGACAGTGCCACCATGAGCCCCACCTGGGGGAAAACACGGGGGGTTTGGGCAAATGGGGGGGTGACACCACCAGTGTCAGCTGGGAAAGAGTCCCTGTCCCATCCCATTCCTTTTCTCATCCCATTTGTGTCTCATCCCCATCCTGTTCCCATCCTATCAGTGTCTTCTCCTTGTCGTGTCTCCATCTCTATCCCCATCTGTGTTCTGACCGTCCCCACCCATCCCCATGTCTGTCCTGTCCTCATCCTGTTCTGCTTCTGGTCCTGTGCCCATTCCATCCCTGTCCAGATCACATCTGTGTCCTGTCTCCATCCTTGTCTCCATCCCATTGCTGTCCTGTTCTTGTCCAGTCCCCATCACTGTCCCTATCCTGGCCCATCCTGTCCCCATCCCTGTCCCTACTGTTCCCAGTCCTCCCCCGTCCCATATCCATTGCTGTTCTGTCCCCATCCCATTCCTGTCCCATCCCCATTCGCATCCCCACCTTTCACCGCCTCCCTGGTGACAAGGGCGGGCCCCAGGGGACAGAAGGTGTCGAAGGTTTTCCCCAGCAGCCATTGCCGCCCGTTGCGCAGCTGCCAGTCCCGGGCACTCACGTCGTTGGCCACCGTGAACCCCACCACGTGCTCCAGGGCTACCGACTCCTGGGGGGCAGCGGGACCCCCTTACAGGGGACACACACACAGGGACCCCCCTGGGCGAGGTGTGGGTGGGGCAGGGGGTACCTCGATGTGCCGCCCCCTCTTCCCGATGACAGCGGCCAGTTCCACCTCCCAGTCCACCTCCTGCGGGGACAACACAGGGGGTTGGGGGTCCCGACCTCCAGGGGGGCTGCGGGGGCTGGTCCCGGGGTACCCACGGAGCTGTCCTGGGGGAGCACGATGTCATCGAAGGGCCCGGTGATGGCACTGGGGAACTTGCTGAAGATGATGGGCTCCTTGGGCACCCTGGCACCCTGCTCCTCGCAGTGGTCACGGTAGTTGAGCCCTACACAGATCAGCTTCTCGGGGTCTCCCACGGGCGCCAGGAGCCGCGTGGCCCCGCGAGCCACCCGGTGCTGCCCCGACTCCAGGGCCCTGTGGGGACACACAGACCTCTGGGAGTCACCCATGTTTTGGGGCATCCACCTCTGGGGACACCTGTCCTTGGGCTCAGCCACATTTGGGGGTCACCTACCCCTGGAAGGTCACCTACAGTTCTAGGGCTCCAGAATCTGAGGGGACCTACTTCTGGGGGTCATTCAAAGGGTCACTCAGATTTGAGGGACCCTTTTTTTGGGCTCACCCACCTTTTGAGGGGACCCTATTTAGGAGGTCACCCACATTTTAGAGCACCCACCTCTGAGGGCACCTACCTTTGGGGGGAACCCACAGTTTGGGGGTCACACACTTCTGGGGGTCAGCCAAAGGGTCACCCAGATTTTGGTGGACCCTCCTTTGGGGATCACCCACCCTTAGGGACACACGTTTTTGGGAGTCACTCTCCTTTCAGGGGACCCTTCTCGGGTCACCCACCACTGGGGAGATCCACCCCTGTGGGGACCCAGGTTTTGAAGCATCAACCTTCAGGGATCCCCCACCTTTGGAGGACCCACCTTTGGGGTACCCACCTCTGGGCGAGCTCCAGCCCGCGCGGGCCGAGCTCCAGGAACTCCCGCATGGACAGGGGCAGCGCCGGCTCGGCCGCGCTCAGGTCCACCAGGTCCCCCCCGGGCGCCTCCTCCAGCCCGAGCCGGGGTCCCCCGCCCGCGGCCCCCCGGAACCGCACCAGCCGCAGAGCCCCGCGCATCCCCTGCGGAACCGGGATCGGCACCGCGCCGGGGGGACCCGGGGGCTGCGGACCCCCCTCGGGCCGGGATGGATCCCGGCCAACCGGGGGGGTCCCCTCCCCCCGATCCCACGCAGTTCTGACCCCCAGAATCCCCCCGATCCCAGGGCAGCCCCTCCTGGTCCCGCCCTGCTCCGATCCCTGAGGGTATCCCCCCGCTCAGCTCGATCCCAAGGTCCCCCCACTCTGCACACCCCCAGACTGGGGAATCCGCCCAATCCCAGGTAAATCCCCGGGATCCACCCCCCCAGTTCCGCCCAGCCCCGATCCCAGGGGACTTCCCCCTTAGCCCACACAGCCCCGACCACGGGAATCCCCCCGATGCCAGAGATCCCTTCTTGGCCCCGATCCCAGGGATCCCTCCCCCGCAATCCCACACAATTCCGATCCCGGAGTTTCCCCCTGATGTCGTGGATTCCTCGCCCCCTTTCCTAGGATTACCCCCATTCCCAGGGATCCTTCCCGTCCCCAATGATCCCCCCGTTCCCAGGAACACCCCCCTTTCCAGGGACCCCTCCGTTACCATGGACCTCTCCCATTCCCAGGGATCCCCCCGTTCCCAGGCTCCCCCCCTATTCCCAGGGATTCCCCCGTTCCCAGGTTCCCCCCCCGTTCCCAGGTTCCCCCCTCTATTCCCAGGGATCCTCCCGTTCCCGGGGGTCTCACACACGTTGTTTCCGCTCCGCCAGGGGGCGCTGCAGACCCGGCCCCGCCCCCGCCTGTCTAAAGGTCGCCGCGCTGAGGCCACGCCCCCTTCGGGCCGTCCAATGGGAGCGCGGAGAGGACGGGACCGCCCCCAAGGAGGACCAATGAGAGGGGAGGGCGGAGGAGGCGGGGCCGGGGAGGGGGAGGGGCACCGGGATTGGGACCGGGAATGGGACCATTATAGGGATTGGGACCGGGAATGGGACC
>NW_020885625.1:0-11187 GCF_003945725.1 Corapipo altera
AGCAGTGAGATAAGAAAATAAACAGTAACAGCAACAATATTATTAACGAAAGTGTGCAAAAAATAGGGTGATTCACATGCAGAAATTCTCATCATGGACCCCAGGCAACAATGGCGGATGGTTTGCTTACCTCGTCACGCTTTGTTCCACCATAAACTATGTCCTTCGTCTCAGCAGCCAGAAAGTCCCTTACCCCTGCCCCCGACAGTTTTTGTTAGGTGGTATAGAATAACTTCCCAGCCATGCTCACAGGGTTCCAGGTTTTGCCTCCTCATGGCTACTGCATGCATTCTGTCCTGGACAGAATCTGGACAGCTAGTTAATAAGCATTTTGTAAGGTTTTGTATATGGACTGGTTTGGACAGGCAGGACTTAAATAGTTGAACATGCTGCAAAACAAAAGTCAAGGGCTTTCAACCGGGTGCAACGCACTGTCTTTTGAAGGTAGTTGGGTAGGAATGAGAATTTTAAACAACATATACACAGGAGTTCTTTCACTGGTATAAACCATGTAAGTCATTCTTCCAAGTTTGAGCCCTGAGACTCTATGAAGTAAGTCTAACCCTAAAAACCAACCACTCTGACTTTCCACAACTGTAGCCACTAATGAAATTCAATTGGGAAAATGTAATTTTTAATAAAATGGTTATAACTTAGAGTAAAAATCTAGACCTTGAACTCAGCATGCACGAGGGAGTAGTACAAAAACAATACTTACTATTCCAAATGAAACCTCTTGATGTAAAGGATCATGGGTTAAGAGTTGGATAGAAGTTGAGGAAGTCAATGTTGGTGGATGAGTTGATGGAGAGTAGGTAAAGCTTTCTATAGGAAGATGTTCTCCAAGCAGTTCTACTTCATTCTCTATCCTTTGAAGTGGCTAAAAGAAACACAGGGTTTGTTGTATTAATAGAAAACCATTTTTTAAAATTTATTTTTTAATACCAGAAAACCACAACTCCAATTATATGTTCTGAGTAGTTGTGAAAATTTTATGTAGTTGTACTGGGTATCTGTGGCAGGGGACTGCAGGAGTAGCCTCTGTGGGAAGAGATAAGGGGTTTCCTTGTGCCAGACATAACTGGTTCCAGTTGGTTCAGCAATGGACCAACCCACTGCAGGCCAAAACTGAGCCAATCAGCAGTGTTTGTAGTGCCTCTGTGAAAAACTATTTAAGAAAGGGGGGGGAAAACTGTATGGGGAGTAGGAGGGAACAAAAAAAGTGTGAATAGGAGAAGGATGAAGTGGTCCATGGCACCAGATCAGATATTCCCTGTAGCCCATGGAGGACCCACTCTGGAACAGGTTGATATTTCCCAAAGGAACTTTGACCCATTGAGAACTCATCCCAAAGCAGATTTTCCTGATAGAAGAACCTACACTAGAGTAAATTTTCGTGATACATTGCAGCCCATGAAAAACCCATATCAGAGCAGAGGAAAGGTGTGAAAAGGAAGGTGCAGTAGAGAATGACTGTTATATACTGACCATAATCCCCCACACCTCCTCCCTCTTGTGCCACTAGGGCAAGGAGAGGAATCTAGAGAAGAACTACTAGCAGTGGATGAGGATTGAGTCAGAGATTTATTACTTGAGAGAACTTGATTCATACAAGTCCACAGGACCAGATGGACTACATCCAAGAGTTGATGTCCTTGCAAGGTTGCTATAATCTTTAAAAAATTGTGGAGATAGGGGAGATCTGTAACAACTGGAGAAAGGCAAACATTGCATTCATCAACAAAAAAGGAGAAAAGGACAATCTGGGAAACTACAGACCAGTCAACCTTACTTCAATCCCTGGGAAAATCATGAAGTCAGTCCTCTTGGAACATATTTCTGGGCATACGGAAGAGGGAAGAGTTAGCATGGCTATACCAAGGGAAAATCAACCAGATTGTCTAGTATGATAAGGTGATGATTTGTGGATGAGGGGAGAGCAGTGGATGTCATTCACCTCAACTTTAGCAAGGCTTTTGACACTCCCAAAATATTCTTGTATCCAAGTGTGGTAGTTTGAAAAACCTTCTCTCTGAGGTAGTAATGGTTTGCCCCACTGATAATACTGGACCAATCAATAGTCCACGTGTGCCCTACAGAAATTGCATACCCACAGAAACGGAAGAGAAGGTGGTGAAGATAGTTTAGAAGGTGGGTAGCCATGATCTGAGCCACCAGGAGGCAGGGGACCAGTGAGCCCCTCTGTGGACCAAGGGCCCCCAGCCCTCAGGTGAGGCTACGAGAGACCCGGTATAGTGTCAACGATGGACCAGGTCCCGCAATCAAGAGCTGGAAGAGTTTCCTTACTGTCAGCAGTAGAAGACATTGAAAAGTGGCAACGGAGCAGTCCTGATCAGAGACAGCGATGGTTGGAAGCCAAAAAGATAGCCAGTAGCAATGAGATAATGTGAAGCAGAGATGTTCCTGTAGGAGGGAGAACTGGTAACAAAACAGAGGAAAACTCAACAGGGTTGTTTTGGGGTAAGACTGTATTACTTTCCCAAAACTCAGAGACTTCCTGAATAGGGGTGGACTTCTAAACCCTTAGGGAGTCCCAAAATGCAGCAGTAACTAGAGAGAGAGAGAAAGGAGTTAAAAAACCCGGAGTCGTCCTGAGAGCTGAGCCAGGACGGAATGCGGAGTAGGTAGTTGTGCCCTCTGCTGCTGCTGCTGCTGCTTCTATCATGCTGGCAAGCTGAGACAGAGCAAAAGAGTTTTGGTAAGACTGAACTGAAAGCTGCCTTCAATGTTCTAACCCAAGAGGAGTGAAGATCTACAAGGAAATCCCCCGAAGGCTCAGGCTCGGGGTTGGAATTTCCACAAAGAACAAAATCCTGACTGCCATACTTAAATCTGATGCCTCAGGAAAATGAAGGACACTAATCAGTGCCACAAAAAAACTGAAATGAAGGAACTGTGGCCTGAGGAGTGACAGAAAGACTTTTCTCTTTTCTTCTTGGACTTTTATTGAAGGAAAAGAGGAATTTAATTCAATGTAGATATATATATATGTGTGTGTATAAATAAACCTTTGTAAATATTTTCCCCTTCCCCCAATAACAAATGGTCGTGTTTTGTCTGAAAACTCTCCACATGAGGTGAAAAAGATATCAAGTCCATACCATCACTAAACCCTCTCACAGGGGCAAACTATGGGAGGGGGACTTGAACTTAGAAATTAGATTCTTGGGAGTTTCAAACCACCACACCAAGTTTGGATGTTACAGTCTGGATGGGTGGACAACCAGATGGAAAAAAAATATTTGGATGATCAGGTTTAGATCATGGTGGTTAATGGGTCATACTTTACCAAGATGCTGGTAACAAGTGGTATACCACAGGGACCTATCCCCTTTAACAACATTATCACTCACCTGGAAGATACTGAGTACTTGCTCATGAAGTCTACAGCTCATATCAAATTGCAGGGAACAATCCATACACTGGAAGGTAAGGCTACCATACAGCAGGACATGAACAGGTTGGAGAAATGGGCCAATAGGAACCTTATGATATTCAACAAGGACACATGCCAAGTCCTACACCTGAGAAGGAAGAACCCCTGGCAACAATCCAGGTTGGGGAATGACTGACTATGAAGCAACTCTGTTGAAAAGGTCCTGAGGCCCTTGGTAGACAGCAAGCTGAACATGAGGCAACAGTGTGCCCTGGCAGCACAGAAGGCTAGCAGTATTGTAGGTTGTATTAACAAACAGTAGCACAGTCAGTGGATGGAGCGAATCTACACCTTCTACTCAACACTTGTTAGACCTCATGTGGAATACTACATCCAGTTTTGGGCATCCAAATAGGAAAAAAAAAAAAAAAGACATTGTTAAAGTAGAACAAGCTCAAATGAGGGCCACCAAGGTGGTAAGGGGACTGGAACATTTATCTTATTAGAAGAATTGAAAGAACTGGGCTTTTTCTGCCAGGAGAAGAAAAGGTTTGAGGGAGCGGGAAAGAAAATCTAACAGTGGTCTTCTAATACCTGCAGAGATTTGATCAATAAGATGGAACCAGGCTCTTTACAGTGGTGCACGGTGGAAGGACAGGAGACAATGGGCATAAGTAAAAACAAGAGGTTCCAGCTAAATACAAATAGAAGCTTTTTTACCATGAGGACAGTCAAGCAGTGGAACAGGAGCCTAGAGAATTTGTGTAGTCTCCACCCTTGGAGGTTTTCAAGATCCAACTAGAAAAAGCCCTTAGCACCCTCACCTGACCTCATAGTTGATCATGTTTTAAACAGAAGTTTGAACTAGAGACCTCCTGAGGTGTCTTCACATCTGAATTATTCTGTGACCCTATGATCCCTTTCATCAGATTGCATATATAAGGTAGCAACTGACTTCCTTAATAGAAACATGTTCTCAAACTGAAGAAAATAGTTCTACTTCAATACCATAAGAAATTATTGAAGGTACATTGATGTATGAAAAATTAAGAAGTTTCTTACGGAAAGAACTCAGCATTTCCCTGTGAGACAAAAATCTTCATTGTAAACACCTTGATTTATACTTATAAATAATCTATTGCCCTATTTAGGCTAGATACATTATCTTGAAGCTATACTTATGCTATTAGGAAAGATCAATTCAAATGTCAGCTCATTTTGGTCTCATTTTTCAGGAAAACCTTAACTCTACTATTTCACTAAATCACCCTTCTTTTCCCAGTACTGAATTCCACATTCTTCAAAACAGTCAGATATGAAAGTCGTCTTGTGGAAGCAAAGGAAAAGGAAAATTGTTTCCCCATTCTGCTGAATAAACTTTAAATAGTCAGAATATTTAAGGAAATAATTCTTCTACTAAGACTTGACAGCAAAAAAACAAGCTACCGAAAAGAGCTTAAAGTTAACAAAGGAACCTATTCTTGAAACTAAATTAGCAATCTAAGAAAGAAGGTCTGACATTTTCTGAGGGAAAACATCCTTGTTACCAGAGAAAACTATGTAGAACTGTTCCCCTATGACTAAAATGAAATTATTACAGTAGTACCAACACCTGACATTTAACACAGCAGTATTTGTTACTGCTCAAAACAATCTGAGCAGTATTTGTCAGTAATACTGAAATGATTTTGTATTTCTCTATTAATGAAATATTGGTAGAGCTCCAAGGAAACAAATGTGCCTGGAAGAAGATTATTAAGTAGATACTACTAACCTCTGGCAGAAGATTAACAAGTAGAAATTGCAAAATCTAATTTTTTTCCTTTGTGTCCAAAATAACATCTTCTCTCATATTTGCATAAACCCTATTATGAAGGCATGGCATTACTTTTTCACACAAGTAAAAAGAGTCAATAATTTCCATAATCAGGGGAGAAAAGAGACTCCAGTAGGTCATAGAAGGTTTAAGTAATACTTTTCACACCAGTGTTTGGGGGGATACTCACTTTAGATAAACTGTGAATTAATGTGGTAGAAGCATGAATTACAAATAATGCTTTGTGCTTTCTGGTCTCTCTACAAAGTTTTTTTCTCTGAGACCACTGCTGCACTACACTTAGGTCTATATTCTTTTACTTTCTGGAAGAACATCACCTTCAGAAGTAATACATGAAGCAAACTTATGTCAGACTGACAGGAGTAGAGGTGTCCAAGGAAAAAGAGTGGGTAACATCTGAGGAAATCTTAAGAGAATCAAAAATTAATTTCAAAACAATACTTTTTTTTCTTCAGACTAAGTCTTGCTCAGGTAGAACTACTACAAAACCCTATTACTTACTCTAAATAAGATCTATTTATTCTCTCAACCAGAATGTTATTAGAAGGACAAGAGTATTACTTGCTGATCAACCCTCAAATATTTTAGGAGAGGGGATAATAAGAATTACTTACTGAACGTGACTGCTGTGCTTGGAAAGGAACAAATTGTCCTGGACGTGGCAGATGAGAAGGATGATGTGGAGAGAGGTGAGGAGGATGCAAAAGGAATGGGTCATTGGAAATCAGAGGTGGGAACGTTGCATATGGTACTGGTAGATGTTGGACTGAGCACGCCTGAAGCATCTGAAAGAAAATGAACAGTTTTACATCCAGAGTGAAAGGAGATTATTAAAAGAAAGCAGTCTACTTATCCTTAGCTTACAAACACAACCCACACAATAATTCATTCAGAAACTCAATGAACAGTTCTAGTACAGAACAGAGTCTAAAAGTATAATACTGCCAGTTACACTTGCAAGGTGCAAAGGGTCTTATTTCAGATGAAGTCAATAGGAGTTGAGGGTGTTCACACTGCAGTATCAGGCACAGACTCCCAAGGCGGGGGGGAACAGGTTTGCTTACCATAGTAGTTGCTGTTCTTCCCAGCCATTACATTTACAGGCACACGCCAAGAAAACAATTGCTAGTTGTAACTGAAGGACTTATAAATTTCAGATTGTGCCCTAAACAACTCTGTTGCCTGAAGTTGTGCCCCTTTTCTTCTTTCCCCTCTTGCTCGTATCTGCTGTGACTTTCTCTTCTGTCCTGAGACTTAAGGTGATCTCCTGAAAGAAAATGGTGTCCATCTGCCGCAACTGCAAGGCAGTAACCCAAACAGAAGCACTACAGCCTATCTATGCAGACATCTTCACCCAAATAGAATTCCCAAGGATCAATATAGCTGTCCAGACCTCAGGCTGCATGGAGCTCCAGTATCTGGAAGTCCCCCTAGTTCCTCTACCTGCTGAAGGCAGTGGTGGATGTCGTAGCTACACAAGTGTGTCCAACTAGAAGAACTCTTCAGACAAGTAGTTATGTAACAAAAGGAGTTCAACAGATAGCACAGTATTTGGGAATGTGAACAGGAGATTAATGTGTGTTAATGTGCACTTTGCCAGTCTGAACCTTAAGGCTGTGCAAGGGGAAGGTAAGAGGAGTGACTACAACAGTGGACATGGGCAAGGCTCTATATGTAAATTATCTCAACTTCTGTAAGACCTTTGACATGGTTCCTCAGAATATCCTTCTCTCTAAATTGGAGAGATAGGGATTTAATGGATGGACTGTTCAGTTGATAAGAAATTGGTTGGATGGTTGCATCCTGAGAGTAGTGGTAAACAGTTCAATGGAGATCAGTGATGAGTGGCATCCCTCAAGCGTCTATATACAAACCAGTACTGTTTAATACCTTTATCACTGACATAGTGGGATTGAGTGCATGCTCAGCAAATTTGCAGATGGCACCAAACTGAGTGGTGTGGTTGACACGCCTGAGGGATGTGATGCCATTCAGGGACCTGGACAAGATTGAGAAGTGGGCCCATGTGAACCTTATGAGGTCAAGTGCAAAGTCCTGCTCCTGAGCTGGATAAACCCTTGGTATCAGTACAGGTTGCAGGATGAGGGGATTAAGAGCAACCCTTCAAAGAAGGACTTGGTGGATGAAAAATTTGATATGAGCTGGCAATGTCCGCTCGCAGCCCAGAAAGCCAACCATATCCTGGGCTTCATACAAAGAAGTGTGGTCAGTAGGTTGACAAAGGTGATTCTCCCCCTCTACTCCACTCCACTCTTGTGAGACCCCATCTGGAGTGCTGCATCCAGGTATGGGGTCCTCAACACAAGAAAGATGTAGACCTGTTAGAGCAGTGTAGAGGCCTGGACAGTAAGGAGTTAATGCATTGCTAAGCCTCAAACACCAATGACCATTCAAGCAGGCAAGTTAGAACAGGATGTGCCTGGAAAGGGGGACTGTACGAAGATAGGGCAGCACTTTTCTGGAGCCAATTTTCCTGTTCTGGTCCATGGTGACCGCACAACATAAAGGACAGTGCAAGTGCAGAAGTGGGGTCAAGGAGTGGACAAAGCCAATAGAGGGATATTGAGACCCTCAAAACCCCTTGAGTCATTTCCAGGAAGGTCCAGAAGAATGGACTGCACATGCTAACTCATTTATATGAAGAGTGAGAAACCTAATCCCAGGGCAGGCAAAACTTACCTATAAAAAGGTACCCTACAAAGCCCGGGTGGTGCTCCCAGGACCCTGGACACCCTGTTGGTTGGATCAACGCTGGACCTAGGACTGGTGACCTTATTTTCTCTCCTATCTGATCTCTCTTTCACTCTATCTCTCTTCCATCTTTTCTTTTATTCTTTTATTCTCATTTTTATTAGAAGGGGTAAAACATATACCAATTTCCATGTCGAGTGTGTAGTTTGCTAATAAAACTTTATGAGCTTTTTTTTGGACCCTTTTGGCTTTTGCCATTTTTTTCGACCATGGGCATCTACAAATCTTGGATAGTCCCTTCTGTATAGGAGTGGGATGTGACAAGTGGGTCCAGACAAGGACCACAAAAATGGTCAGAGGGCTCGAATAACTTTCCTATGAAGACAGGTTAAGAGAACTGGAGTTGTCCAGCCTGGAGAAGAGAAGGTGTCAGGGGGATCAGATTGCAGCTTTTCAATATTTAAAGTGGGCTTATAAGAAAGATGGGGACAGACTTTTTAGTAGGAGTTGTCACAATAGGACAAGGGGTAATGGTTTTAGACTAAAAGAAAGTAGATTCAGACTACATTAAGGAAACTTCCCAGTCTGACCATTCACAAGACTCTCTGGCAGTTACACTCCCAATGTCAGAGACTTTAACTGCTGGGATCACAGTCCCTTCACAGTGGGCAGTTCCAGTGAGTGTGACTCCCTACACACCCCACTCACGCGCAGTCAGACCAGGTTTCCTTACCAGTTTGACCCCAGGTTTCCCATAGCAGAGTTTCAGATGTCTTGTTCCATAAAGCAAATCATTCACGGTGCAGTAAAACAAAAACAACCCAAGTTGGTGCCTCGGAGGAGGGACACCCTGTAGCATTTGGGTCTTTATATGATAAAGAATAATGTATGCTCTTCTGAGGTGGTAATCAAAGAGGCTTTATTTGAATTCGGCACTTCCTTATATCCCCTAAAGCCATGTGACCTTCTTAACCAATAGGGTTGTCTGTCCCTGCGCATGTCTCTTGATTTCACTGCCTGTGGGACACGCTGGTTAACTTTTAAACCAGTAAAAAAGGACATATAGAAGAGAAACAAAGGGAGATGAGAAAAGGGACGAACCAAGAAATCAGGTACTCTTACCAGACACTGGAAATCCCTGCCAAATGCACAAGGAAACTATCCAAATTAGGGAAGGTTCAAAAGTTTATGAAGATGATGATGAAAGGACACTGAATTCATGAAGAAGAAAAACAGGAACGACCAACGAAGTTCTCCCCAAATTAAAGACCACGCCTCTAACTCCCCCTCAACTCCGCCTGTTATGAATATTAAAAGTAGATGTTGCAATATAATGAATATTCATAATGTGTGATGTAATTGCTTGGCAAAAAGTGTATAAAAAGTTCAGTTGTGAGTTACTCGAGTGGAGTAGTTTGTCCAGGGTGACCTGGGCTACTCCCCGGTCGTAAATAAATACCTCCTGCTTATAGACTGAAAATTCTGTCTCTGAGCAGTTTCTCCGCGCCTTCTTTGGGGCACAAATTGGCATCAATTTTGGTGAACCAGGCAGGAGGAAGAGGGTCTTCCTGAACCAAGACCCAGGGGACCGGGACACTCTCAGGACCCCCGACTGAATTTTTGTCGGCAGAGTCTCCCAGACCCCTTGGTTCTATGCGCGCCGGCGGACAAGAACCTCCTGCTCCAAATTAAGAGGCATTTGTTCTTTTATATTTTAGGTCAAAGCGTTTTATTAGCGGGGGTAAGACTTACCACCCGAGGGGAAGCCGGGGGACACCTTGGCATTAATCCCAACTGGGTTAAAGTCCCAGGTACTGAAAGAAACAGGTTAAAGTCCTGTCAGGAGAACCCCAGAAGGGGGTTCCCTGATCGGGTTAAAGCCCCAACACTGCAGTGCAAAATTGTCTTTACCTTGTGATGCTGTATTCACCTTTTATACGTCTGTGTCTTGTTTGAAAGTGTTCTTACTCTGACTTCTCTTGTCCACTTCCTGTTTTGTGTAAGATATCGTCTGGTAATGCATTTAAAACTGTGTTTGACTCAGAGATTTGACGATTTTTAACTTTTCTGGAACTGCTCAAAGATACGGGAGTGTTTCTAGGGGCTTTAGGACCCAGGGAACTCCTTGTACTATTAGAGAATTCCTGGAATGCAGCAGTTAGGAATGATATATTGAGAGTTTCTTTTACGACCTACACTGGTCTATGTTAGCAAGTGAAAGAAACTATAACACACTATTTGAGACTTAAAGGTGCAGAAAGAGTTCTATCATTTGTGACATTTTTAATCACTATTCGTGGTGTTTTGTTCGTCTTCTGGGAATTATATACTGTTTTGTAAAGTGTTTTAAAAAGTAACGCATTTCGTCCAACATTTTACAGCCCTATATGGGAAGTGATTGCAATTGTAATTCTGTAAAAGTGAATAAGCTTCTGCCAGCGCACCTATATCCTAGGATTAAAATTTGTCCTTTCTGTTATTGTTCACTGTACGTTAGAGCCTTGTGTAACAATTGTGGAAAATATATTTTGGGTCCGAGAGGAACACAAGAGATAGTGCTTAACCGGACCCTTAGCTTCTATTGTATACTCTGCTGGTCGAATCAAGATCTAGCAGAAACCAAGTGGGTAAGATTCTATTGTCGCCACACTCATAGACAAGTATTTGTAACATCTTGGTTGCATTTTCTGTAAAAGATGTCACATCCTGTGACTTTGTGGTAACGTAGATCGGACAGTCAACAACAAATCCGTATTTCACGGTCTGTGACGCCATCTCACAATCTTACTTGGTGACGCAGATTGCTCAGATAGAAACCAGAAGGTAGGAAAGTTTTTATATAAAGCGTGCAAGCGTGTACGAGTGTGACTGAGACGCAGCATCACTGCGGAGTGAGTGAGGAGTCCCACTCTGTTCCTGTTCTCCGCGAGGAGGTAGGTCAGAAATGGATGAAGTGACTGGAGATTGCGTACATGAAGTGTTGGAACAAAGTAAGAAATACCTTGAGACGGTGGAATAGAATAAGGAAGGTATTGCAGTTTAAAGTACAGTTCACTGACATACCGAAAACTACTCAGAACATATTGGTGGAAGTCTAACCCGGTTAGATATAGAAACACGAATCCAGAGACAAGAATTGTTTGATATAATAGAGTATCACATAAGTGGGTTCATAGAAAAATTAGAAAAAGAAAGTGGAAGGTTGGGATACGACCCTCTAGTAGTAGAGGATTTCCTTAAT
>NW_020885626.1:0-11162 GCF_003945725.1 Corapipo altera
AAATACCACACACCTGGGGGGGGGGGGAAGGGGAAGGGAAAGGGAGAGAGGCAAAAAGGGGCAAGGACCGAGCAAGTCAAACAGCCAGCCGAAGGCAAACTAGCAGGAATCTCACCACTTCCCTTCGAACAGGCAGAATGACTTGACGCAGCCCAAGGCTCTCCTCTCACGCGAAGCGGATAGCGGCAGTCACTGTAGGCCTCGGCTCCAGATAAGCTCGACCGAAACAGGGACCCACCGTTCTCGAACCTCGCCGGAGAGGAAGAGGGCGCGATCCCTCCCACTGGCTTTATTTATACCTCCAGTTACGTAAAGGAATAGCATGGAATACATCCGTGATCACTTTTCTAGTTCCTTCCTGGTTACAAGTTGGTCTCCAGGAAGGCCTAGGGTGAAACCACCACACCTACTGTTCTGTGGCAGGATTTATTCAAGTCATTGCAGCATTTTGTGGTTTTCCAGATGCATGTGTGAAGGCCCTGAGGCCTTTCACTGGTTCAGTTTTGCATCTGGTATGGCCTTTAAAGGCAAATTGCAGATTTCTGTCACAATCTGTACTCAAGGAGGTGAATTAAAATATTACCACTAAAACTTGCCAGGGCATCTCAAAATCCGGCGTCCTCAGCTGTCATCCTATCCAAATTGTCTTTCAAAGCTGGAATGTTGGTAAAGGCAGGATTTCTTCCGTCCAGTTCTCTCTGTCGTGCTCTGCCCTAAATGACAAGCTTGCAAACATATTAGCAGTTTACACAGATTTTAGGTGGTGTGGCATGACAGAAAAGCTGTTCTAGAACCAACAGTGGGCTTCTCTCCCACTGAAACAAACTGCAATGCTTCATACCTGCTGGAAACAAGAACTAGGCAGAATTGCCTTTCAGCATCTCTGTTGTTCTGTTTGCCTTTTATCACCTTGGTATAATTCTCTAACATTTGGTTTGCCTCTGCAGCTAACGATTTGTCAGACTTTAAATTGAAGTTCTCCCTTAGCAACATAAAGAGAGGGTATAGATCCCCTATGGTTATGGTTAAAACAGGTTTTAAGCAATTGGTAGCTCTCTGAGGCTTCTGCAACTCGTGTAAATATAAATGTTTTTTACCTTGAGTTGTGTCAACTGTGTAGAACCTTTTTGCTGTGTTCTCTCGTCTCGGGCAAGTCCAGAGTTGTGGTTGTTGAATTCTTCCTGAAACAACCTGAAGATCTGCATCTTGGGTGGTTTTGGTTAAAGCAGCAGGAACAAATAGCAGTTCATTTCTTGTGGCCGTGGTTATTAATGTGTCATCTGCATAATGATGTATTATGGTTGTCTGATACTTTATCGAGGTATTTTGCATCTCCTGAGGAAGGGCAGCCCAGCAGTGACTTTGCATAGATTGTGCACTGTTTAAAACCATGATGGGAAAGAAAGGTTTCTGGGTACCTTCCAGCTGAAGGAGAATGGTAAAGGAATGGTTTTTTGAATCAGTTACCACTCTTGGCCAATTTGCTAGAAGTCTTATAGGTAGGGGCAGTCCGATCTGCAAGGCTTCTGCATGTTTTTTGACTGCGCGTTCTGCTCTTAACATTTGCAATGTTTTCCACCTGTCACCTTTCTTTGGGGTACAGGATACACAGGTATTTTGGGGACTGATTATTGGCATATTGTGGCTTGCCTTAATTTGTTTCCTTTCTTGCACATGAAAAGTAGTACCACAAAGGATTACAACAAGCAGGGCTCCTACAAGCAGTATAATGCTTGTAGCACATCTTTTACCTTGCTTATGGCACCTTTGGTATAACTCAGTCATTTCTCTGTTGCTAGGGTGTTTATGGAATGTTGCTACTAGGGGCTTCCACGGACAATCTTCGTGAGAGTGACCTATTTCTTCACAACTAATACAACTAGCTGTGTGTCTGACTTCTTTCTGTACTCTTATCTGGGCATCTAAAGTTGCAGCTAAAGAGGCAGGTAGTTCCTTCTCAGAGCTAGCGTTCTGGTAGGATTGTACCAGCTCAATAAAGTCACAGTTCTCCCCTGCAGGAGGGCTCTGCAAAACTCCTTCACAGTTTGCATTTTCTCTTTCAAAAGCCAAATGCTTGTACAGCATCTCTCTGGCTTCATTGTATTTAATTTGCTTGTTTAAAGCAGACTGCAACTGGTCTACACATCTTAAATTTAACTCAGTATAACTTTGTAACTCTTTAATGGGGGACAGATGATCATCTTGATCTGCAGTGAGAATGCTTTCCATAGCTTTTAGGGCTTGCTTGGTTCTCTCTCTATGGTACTTTGATTGTAAATCTATATTATAATTTGCTTCTCTGCTTAATTGGTGTGCCGTGATGCCTGCCCGTGGGTATTTAATATGAATAGAGCAATTTTTCTGAAAATCAGTTAACCAAACTGTATATTGGGTGTCACTGAGAACTAATTTTACCAATTCTTCCCAGTCATATGTGGTGAAAAGATAGATGTAACTCAATGCCTCCAAATATTTGAAAATATTGGTTAAAGACAGACCAGAACCTCTTATCAAATGCCTCAGGTTCTCTGTAGCCCTATCCAGGGTTTGGACTCTGAAGGGACTGGCTTTGGCTAATATCGTCTGGGCATGCCTGATTAACATTCAGGCTTTCCATATGAATTGCCTTGTCTAGACATTGTTCCCACATGTTAGTTGACTTCTCCCCATTTGCCCTTTTGATCCCTCCCATTGGAATCCTGTTTTGTTCCTTCTCCCCCTCTTTCTCCCCCTCCCCCCATCCCTCCCAGTTCTCCCCCCTTGTAGCCCCGGTGAGACCGGTTCCCTGTTGGGGGGTGGTGGGCGGTGCAGGCAGTGAGTAGGGGGCGGAGTCGCCTCCCTTCTCGTGTCTGTGGGTGGAGCGGGGTTGCACCTGGGCCGGAAGAGAAGGGTCAGGGTTTGGGATGTGAGGAGGGGAAAATGGCTGCGGCCACACCGGACCACGTGGTCGCTGGTCATCCACAGTGAAATGGGGTATGTACGCTGAATTAGCCTCCCCATCGCTGTAACAGAATTGCCTGCTGTGGGCCCATAGACCAGGAGCTTGCATGGCAATTCTGTCCCTTCCCAGCAACTGTGTTCTCCCGGCTCCCTCCCTTTCCCCGGTGTGTTCCCTGAGTTTCTGTTACTATGTTGTGTTGTGCTGCTATCAGCAGTCTGTGTGGGGGGTGCGGTGTGGGTTTTTTGTTCTTCCCTGTGTGCTTTGTGCGGCAGAGTTTATAACCGAGTAAACTGCTTCATATTGCAAAAACTGGCAATCGCCTGTGTGTGTGTTTAGTTTCAATGTATCATGAGGTTTCTATGGAAACAAGTGTCTGTGTTTACCTTATCTATGTATTCTGAGTCCTTTGTGTAGCAGTTTTGTTTATCTGGCAGTCTTTTCTCTGCGGTTTTTTTCTCTCGGCGTCTCTGCGGGGTCCGGGTCTGTTACGGCTGTGGCATGGAGGGGCGCGCGGCGGCGGTTCGGTGCGGGGCAGGATCGGTGGGCGACGGCGATGGCGGGCGGGGGGGCGGCTGGGCTCTTCGATGAGGCTGCAAACGGCGGGCGCGGGGCGTCCTCGGCGCGCGGGGCAGCTCGGCGCGTGACTAGCGGCGGCGGCTCAGTCACGTGGCGGCTCAGTCACGTGGCAGTGAGTGCCGGTCGGGTGCTGCGGTCGGGGGTCCCGGTGCAGTTCTGCTTTTCCACGTGGCTTTTGAGCGCAGCGTGGTTTTGGCAGGGGCAGCGGGTGGTGTTGAGGCGGAACTGGGCTCCGTTAGACGGATACTACCGGCGCGGGTCCCTGCTGCGGCGCGGGGGGGCGACCAGCGCACGTGCGTGGCTCGGCCGTTTCCCCGCGGTTGTAGACTGCGGTGCGCGCGGGGGGAAGGGTGGCAGGGTCGCAGCGACGCCTTTAAGCTGGTCGGAGGCTGCAAGTAGGCGGGGAACCCTGGCAGTTTCTGCTGAACAGAAACTGAAACGGGGCTCTGCGGGGGTCAGCGGTGGCTGGGGATTTTAAGATGCGGCAGCGGCAAAACCGCTCCTCGCACGTGGTCCGGTCGCAGCAGTCGGCAGCGGCAAGACCGCTTTTACCAGATTGGCCGACACACGGGAACCGACAGGCTTTTCCCTGACGATATTAAGGTGCTCCGCGGCCCGGGTCTCCGAGCTGCAGGCACACTCTGGCCCAGGGAGTGGTCTTAGGTGTGCGGGGTACCTCCCAGTCTGACTCACCGCATTTGATGTTGTGTAGACCCTCTGCTCTCTCCGGTTGCTGCTTGACCTTTCGGTTTCTTCTTCAACTTCTTTCTTCTCTTCTCTCGTGCACTTTCCTAATATTTTTGGAACTCCTAAATTGACTTTCCATTTCTCAGAAACTACTGAGACCACGGCTTTATTGACGTCAAGGTTTTTAGCGGTAAAGGCTCCCGTCTCCGAAAATTGAGACGATCCCGGAACCACCGGCTAAATTCCTGATGCAGGAGAATATCTGGCTTAATATAAGCTAAAAGAGTCCAGGATAATTGGTTTAATATAAGTTAAAATGTCCCTTTCGGGTTGCCATTTGTAGCAGCGCGGTCCTTGTATGACAAGGAATGAGATGCTCCTCGTGCGGTGGTGTGGTCAAAGAGACTTTATTTCAAACTCGACGCGGTTTTATTCCTTAACACCATGTGACTTCTTTAACCAACCAGGTTACTTATGTCGGGGCATGCTCTCTTGGGCTCTGTTACCTCGGCACATCCCCTGTGCCCTTAGACACGCCTCCTACAGCTGAGGACCTCTGGAATTTCAAAGAAGAGGTGTCTCAGTTTGATGAGACTGGAATGTTTACTAAAGAGGATGAGTTATGAGACAGACCAAACTCCTCTCTTAACAGCGGAGGGGCTCAGACAGAATTGCATACGAATCAATATGATTAGCAAAAATGTCCTCTTTATTACAGAAAAGGCAACTTATATGCTGCTTGTGACACACAGGCATGTGATTCTTCCCCAGGTTACATTGGATACATAAGAGAAACATACTGTGGTGTACAGCACTAATTGGATAACTGCAGGTGTCCATAAAACTTGTTTTCTTGACAAAACAACTCCTCCTTCACCTTGGCACAAGACCTGCAGCCATATTAGTGGTGCAGTATTTTACTGTTTGCACCCAGCTATGCCAAGGTAAAGGTCTCATAAATGCAATAGAAATCGTTCACACAATTTCTACCTTGCAACACTCTCTCTCAGCAATTGTAAATCCAAAATTACGGGGACTCTAATCGAGGAAGTGTGGGAAAAAAAAAGAAGAAATAACGACCCTTTATTAAAAGATATATATGTATGTTACCAAGAACAGTAACAGAACACAAAAAAACCAACTAGATAATAGTCCTGTACCCAAAAGTCCCCTTCAAACAAAGGAAAAAAAAAAAGATCTGAATGCTTCTCTGTCTTTTAGTGCAGTTCTAATCACGGTTGGCAGGGGGCGCTGTTGAATCACTGGAGGTGCAGAGCCTGCAGTACTCTGTGGTGGCCTGCAAGGGGTGCTGTTGGATCACTGGAGGTGCAGAGTCTGCAGTATTCTATGGTGTCCTGCAGGGGGCGCTGTTGGGCTCTGGCAGTCACCCCGTGGGAAGGAGGTCTGGGGGGTTGGTCTCGGATCGCGGGAGAAGCAGAAAAGAAAAACGGGGAACCTTCCCCCAATGGAAGAAGGGCAGAAGGAAAAGCAGTCCACCCCCACGGGACTCACTGTTGTTCTGAGATGATGGTGTCTCAAGGCTCCTCCTTTTTTCTCCCAGTGAGCACAGAGCTCTCCCATGAAAACACAGTAGGTTCCAGTTGGAGTCACGAGGCAACGTGCAAAGCCAGCCGAGGCCGGTGGTCAGGTCTCACCAGGACGAAAGCCAGAAAACCCGGCCTCCAGGCTTTTTCTCCAAAAGCACGCACGCAAACCCCGTCCCCCCATCCCCGTTCCAGAGAGAGAACCCAGCAATCTCACTTCCCCCTTGGGAGGAGAGACAGTACCCCCCCCCCCCCCCCCCAAAACTCCTTCCCTCTCCCCCCAGCCTCTGATGGACCATCCGTTAGGAATGCGATTCAACCAACTAGGTTCTTTTGTAAAGCTAATCGTCCCCCCTTTCCATTCAAACTCCGTTTTTCCTACAGTGGGGGCAGGGGGAAGAAAAATTCCCCCCTCGGATTTCTAACCTATAACAAGAGGTCACCAACCAAATCAAAGACAACCACAAAAAACTTTAAAAGAAGATTAAGGAGAACAGCTTCCATGTTGCACCAGTGCAAACCAGTGCTCCCGAGGTCAGAAATCTTGGGACTTCTCCTGCATTTGGGGGTAGGGAACACTCCCCATGAACCAACTTGTGATACTTCCTACTTGAGCATGGGGAAGACATGAATCAGTGGGACAGGAAACCTACCCGTGTCCTAGCAGCCCAAGTATGAGAAATGAAGGAGAAAGCAAATGCAAAAGAGAAGTCAGCAAGAGTGAGCGCAGTGCCAGTTTCCCGTGGGCCAGGGTCAAGGCAAAACAGACAGGACTATGACACACCTAACCCACTAGAAGGTACCTCCCAGATGTATTCAGAGGGAGGTGGGAACAGCTATGATGATGACCAAGATTAGAGAGGTCCTGCCTCAAGTCAGGGGGAGGAAAGGGACAGTAGGATCTACTGGACTATGTGGCACATCAGAACCACAAGAATTCAAGGCTTGGTTGACACTGCTACTCAATGTACTTTAATGCCATCAGGATATGTGGAACCGGAATCTATTTCCATTTTTGGGGTGATAGGCTGTTCTCAGGAGCTGACAGTATTAGAAACTAAAGTGAGTTTGACCTGGAAAGCCTGGCAGAAACACCCCATCGTGACTGGTCCAGACTTCCCATGTATCCTGGGCATTGACTATCTCAGGAACAGGTACTTGAAAGACCCAAAAGGACATTGATGGGCCTTTGGAATTGCTGCTGTGGAGACAGAAAGGATTAAACAATTGAACACTTTGCCTGGACTGTCAGAAAACCCTTCTGCTGTAGGACTCCTGAAGGTAGAAGAACAGCAAGTACTAATTACCACCACAACAATGCATCGCTGGCAGTACCGAACAAATTGAGACTGCGTGATTCCCATTCACAAGATGATTTGTAAACTGGAGAGCCAAGGAGTGATCAACAAGACTCACTCACCCTTCAACAGCCCCATTTGGCCCTGCGTAAGTCCAATGGAGAATGGAGATTACAGTGGACTGTCGTGGCTTGAATGAATTGCCCTATCACTGAGTGCCGCTGTGCCAGACATGCTGGAGCTTCAGTATGAACTGGAGTCCCAGTGGTATGCCACCACTGACATTGCAAATGCATTTTTCTCCATTCCCTTAGTGGTAGACCACAGTTTGATTTCACCTGGAGGGGTGTGCAATACACCTGGAACTGACTACCCCAGGGGTGGAAACACAGTCTCACCATCTGTCATGGACTGATGCAGGTTGCACTAGAAAAGGGTGAGGCCCCAGGACACCTGCAGTACATTGATGACATCATCCTATGGGGGGACACAGCAGAAGAAGTCTTTGAGAAAGGAGAGATCACCCAGATTCTCCTGAAAACCAGGTTTGCCATCAAAAGGAGTAAAGTCAAGGGACCTGCACGAGAGCTCCAGTTCCTGGGAGTGAAGTGGCAAGACAGACGATGTCAGATCTCAACAGAGGTAATCAACAAGATTACAGCAATGTTTCCACTGACCAACAAGAAGGAAATGCAAGCTTTCCTAGGTGCTGTAGGTTTCTGGAGGACGCACATCCCAAAATACAGTCAAATCATAAGCCCTCTCTACTGACTAACCTGCAAGAAGAACAATTTCCACTGAGACCCTGAACAGCAACAAGTCTTTGACCAGATCAAATAGGAGATTGCCCACGCTGTAGCCCTTGGTCCAGTCAGGGCAGGACCAGAAATGAAGAACATGCTCTACTCTTCAACTGGGAATAATGGTCCTTCCTGGAGCTTCTGGTAGAAGGTGCCTGGGGAGACTCAAAGCCGACCACTTGGATTCTGGATCCAAGGCTACCGAGGGTCTGGGACCAACTACATCCCAACACAGAAGGAGATTCTAGCAGCCTGTGAAGGGGTTCAAGTCACCTCAGAGGTGATCGGCACAGAAGCACAGCTTCTCCTGGCACCCCAACTACAAGTCCTGGTGTGGATGTTCAAAGGAAAGGTTCCTTCCATGCATCGTGCCACTGGCGCAACATGGAGTAAGTGGATTGCCTTGATCACACAGCACACATGAATAGGAAACCCTAATCACCCTGTGTGGTGGTTTGAAAAACACAGGAATTTTAAAAAAGCTAATTTCAAAGGTTTGTTACAATTTGTTCTAATGTGGGAGAGAAGTAGTTTTCAGACACACATACAACTTGATATAGGGGAAGGGGAAATATTTACAATTTTATTATACACATTATATACATGTAACAACTATCTCTTCTATAGTAAAGTAATATATTACATTAGATTAAGTCCCTACTTTCTTTCAAAAAGAGTCCAGAAAAAAAGAAGAAGTCCTTTTTCACTTTCAAGCTACAGTTCTTCCAAATTAATTTTCTGTGGCACTGTTAAGTGTCTCTTATCTTTTTAAGGTAACAGCTTTAATTTATTGCAACTAGAATTCTTCTTTTTCTAAGGGGTGTTGGGGAGTCGACTCCCACTTCTCAGTAAAGTCTCTATCCCCTGCTCTTACTTTGTGAAAATCCCGGCCCCCCTGAGCCCGAGTTTTCGGGGGGGGGGGTTTCTTTGGAGATTTACACTCCTCCTCTCCACGGTAGGAAAATGCTGCGAAGTTGACTGGAAAACTCCTGAGGAGTTTTAACTCCCATAGTCTTAGCTGGACTAGGACAGTGGGGGCCCAAAGACTTCCCCCCCCCGCTTGGGGAAAGTCTCCCCTAGGCACTTACATGACTGAATGTTGTAGCTGCTTTTCCAAAGGTCAGGGCTCTCTCTCAGTTTAGTTCTCTCTCATCACCCCTTGACTCACTCTGGTTTCATTCCAGCGCTGTGTGTCCGCCACTTGCAACTCTCTAGCTGGTCAGCTGGACACTTCATTGCTGTTTTCTTCCCCCGCCACTGTGAGGGGAAAAAATGCAACCCAGGGGCCTTTCCCGATCTTTCCTGATCACCGGCTTCAGGGGGGGCTCCACTGCATGACTGGCTGCTCCTGGTCCAACCGGCAGGAGCCGGGGGGCAGAGGTCCCCTCGACCCTGTGCCACACCTGGCACGTTTAGAGCATGACTGCTACTGTTTCTAACCACACAGTTAAAAATTAACCTCTTCTCTTCCGTTTCTGTGAGCATGTCATTTCCGCAAGAGCACACAAAGTTGTTAATTGGTCCAGTATGAAAAACAATACCTCCTGGGGAAAAGCCTTTTTCAAACCACCACACCCTGGGATCTTGGAGATAATCACAAATTGACCTGAAGGTGAGAACTTCAGTCTGGCAGAGGAAGGAGAACTGGTGGCATGTGCTGAGGAAGTTCCACCATACAACCAACTACCAGAGCACAAAGAACGATTTACTCTTTTCACTGATGGTTCCTGTTACATTGTAGGGATGAACTGGAAATGGAAAGTAACTGTATGGAGTCCAACAAGACAGGTCTCAGAAACCACTGAAGGACAAGGTGGATCAACTCAATTTGCAGAGCCCAGAGCCATCCAACTGACCTTGGACATTGCCAAACAAGAGAAGAGGCCAAGGCTTTACTTCTACACTTACTTGTGGATGGTGACCAATGCTCTGTGGGGATGGTTAGACAGATGGAAGAAGGTCAATTGGCAACACAAAGGAAAACCCATCTGGGCTTCTGAAATGTGGTAAGACATCACAACCTGGGTAGAGAGTCCACCATGTAGACGCACACATGCTCAAAAGCTAAGCAAACGAGGAACATCGCAACAACGAACAGGAAGACCTAGCTGCCCAAGTCAAAGTGTCACATTTAGACCTTGATTGGCTGTAGAAGGGAGAGTTGTTCCTAGTTCGATGGTCCCATGATGCCTCAGGTCATCAGGGAAGAGATGCCACCTATAGGTGGGCATGAGACCAAAGGGTGGATTTCACCATGGACACTATCTCCCAGGTTATCCACAATTGTGAGACATGCCCTGCAATCAAGCAGGCTAAGAGAGTGAAACCCCTGTGGTATGGTGGGAGATGGATCAAATATAGATATGGATAGGCTTGACAGGTTGATTACATCACACTGCCACAAACCTGCCAAGGTAAGCGCTATGTGCTCACCATGGTGGAAGCAACCACCAGATGGATGAAGATGCATCCAGTGCCTCACGCCACTGCCCAGAACACCATCCCGGACCTTGAAAAGCAAGTCCTGTGGTGACATGGCACCCCAGAGCAAATGGAGTCAGACGATGGGACTCACTTCAAAAATAGCCTAGTTACCACCTGGGCTAAAGTGCATGGTATTGAGTGGATATATCATATCCCCTATCATGCACCAGCTGCTGGGAAGGTTGAATGGTGTAACAGACTGTTGAACACTACTTTGAAGGCATTGGGCAGGGGCACTTTCAAGCATTGGGATCAACATTTAGCAAAGGCTATTTGGTTAGTCAACATTAGAGGTTCTGTCAACGAAGCTGGCCATGCCCAATTAGAACCCCTTCACACCACAGTATGATGCCAAAACCAGCATAAAATGACTGCTCAGAGACAGTTTTGAGTCTTTAAGTAGCAAAGGTATTTATTTCAAGCAACGTTGGGGTGCTAGCCAGCTAGAGCTGGACAAACTAACTCCAAAGTTCTCGGTGAAAAGTCAGGTAATTTATACAATTTTGGTGAGGGATTACAATATTTTACATGAATATTCATTACAATTACATCATCTAGTTATAATATTCATATCAGACGGGGTTCAGGTGGAACTTGAGGCGGAGTCATCCTTTTGGGTAGATTCCTGGGGATTGTTCCGGTTTCTTTGGCCTCATGTGGGTCATTTTCTTGTTCTTCATCTTCATGAACTTTTCAACTTTTCCTGACTACGTGCTGTGGTGGTTTCACCCTAGGCCTTCCTGGAGACCAACTTGTAACCAGGAAGGAACTAGAAAAGTGATCACGGAAGTATTCCATGCTATTCCTTTACGTAACTGGAGGTATAAATAAA
>NW_020885627.1:0-389 GCF_003945725.1 Corapipo altera
CTCAGCTGCCCTTTCCATGCCACTCTGCTGCCTTCAGATGCCTTCAGGTGCCTGAGACACCTGGGTTTGGCAGGGAGGGATGGAGAGAGGAACAAGGCCTTCGAGGGCTGAAGGGTAGGGCAATCCAGCCAAAGGCCACTTACATCCGTCAGGAAGAGGCACGGGTCATACATGGCCAGCCACAAAATCTCGTCTGCTATGATCCTGCGCCCTCTGTAAAGGTTCCACCCAAATGGTTCAACCCATTGACGAATCTCTCCAGGTATCAATGCATAATTCTGTGCATCTTTCTGCTCCAGGGCTGCAAGGACGATGTGCGTCTTCTCCGAGTGCGTGAGGTATTTTTCGAAGGGCTGCAGCAGGAAGGAGGAGAGCAAAGATGTCACCCC
>NW_020885627.1:489-4115 GCF_003945725.1 Corapipo altera
GAGAGCAGAGGGTCCTTAGGCTGAGGCAGGAGGGTGGGCTCATGCTCACGGGGTGCTGGCCCTGCACAGGACCAGGGCTCACTGCTGGGCAGCAGAGCTGCAGCTGCTGCTGGGACACCAGCAGAGTGCCGCCCTCAGATAGTCCCTGCTTGGGGACAGCAGGAACCCTCTCCTCAGGGACACTGAGGCCCTGTCAGCCCCACTGATTCCGGGTGCCTTTGCTCACAGGAGTGCCCTGCCGATGGCACAGACAAGAGTCTCAGCAACGGGGGAGCTCATTACCTTCATACGGCACTTTCTTCCAAAAGTCTTGCGGAAGCAGGTGATTTCACCTTCCACTTCACGCGTGTACAGTTTGTCCCTTAGCCTGGTCCTGCCTAAAGAGCAGGGCAGACGTGTAAGTCAGGGAGAGCAGCTTTGCCATCAGGCTTTCCAAAGCAGCCCGAGATCTGCTTGTGAGATGGCAGGCCAGAAGGAGATTGTGGAGGGAGGGGGTCAGGCAGGGTTGAAGATGGTGAAAGGAGCAGGGAAGGAGAGCAGCAGAGAACAGGTGCAAGACTTGAGAAGAGCACTCCACTTGTACAGCAAAAGAGAGCTGGGATGCTATGGGGAGCAGCCGGAAGGGCAAAGGTGGTCAAGCAGAGAAGCAGAGCTGGGAGGTGATGTCTGTGTGCAGAGGGACGAAGGCCACCACAATGCCCCTGAGCTTTTTGCTTACAGATGAATTCGCTGAGGTGCTGAACAGTCGCCCGACGTCCTGAGAATGGCTGAAGGAGGACAAATCCCAGCAGCTGTCCCAGGAATGGGATCTCGATGACAGTGGACTTCTTTTTTGTTTCAGGTGGTCCCGTGGGAGGGAGGGAGAAAGAAGAGCATCAGGGTTGAGGGCAGGCAGCTGGTGCCAGGGCCCCATACCCGAGAGTGTGCCCAGGGCTGGATCCCTGGGGAGCGCAGGCTTTGCAGGACCCTGTGGCCCTGTTTTCTGGAGCTGTCAGCCGGGCAGCAGCCCTGGCAGGGAGAGCGGCAGGGCACGGGCACGGCCTGGCTGGAGGTTTCCTGGGCCTTACCTGCCGTTGGGAATAGCTGTCCAGCCATCTGCACAGCGTGTAAATCCTCTCCATGGCTTCTTCCCACACGGTGACGATATCGTATCTGGCAAAGTCCACCAGCACCTGAGCAAACAGAAGCTGCTGGTGAGCCCCCGGAGCAGACACCCGCTCCAGCAGCAGCAGCAGCTCAGCTCGGCTCCTGGGTGGCACTTGCACTGTCCCTCAAGGCTTCCTCTGAGCCCCAGCAAAGCCTGGAGTGGGGCTCCTGCCCCTGGGCTCCCTTGTGGGCCAGGCAGGAAGGCAGGTGGCCCTCTCTGTGCTCCAAAAGAGCCTGGTGACACAGGAGGGGGGCACTGTCCCCGCAGCATGCTCTGCCGCCGTGGCGCTTGTCTGGGGACCACCCACCCAGGAGTGGGCAACCTCTCCCCCACAGGGTGAGGAACAGCCCTGGGACTGCCACTCTTTGCACAGGCCAGACCTGCAAGATGTTCTGAAGCTCCTCGCCCAGTCTGGAGGGAGGAGTGTTCTGCACGATTGCCATCAGCATGGGGTCCAGGGCTCGCAGGGTCTGCAAGGAGGACAGAGAGCGCTGGCAGTGATTCTTCACTCCCAGGAGATGCATCTGAGCTCCCAGTGCCAGGGAGGGAGAGCCGCCCATGCTGCCCAGGAGAGACCTAGGAGCAGGCAGTCTACTGTGAGCAGACAGCAGATGCCACAGGCCTTTGCATTCCAGCGGAGAGAGATCAGGGAGCAGAGAGAATAAAAACTGGAAGGAGAAAACAGGAGGTGCCTTTTTCTCCCTGAGGCCTGGTGCGCAAACCACACTCTTACGTTTCTCGGGTTCTGGCCTTCTAAATAAACTTTCTGCATAAATTCCACTGCCTTGGCATTTCTGGGGATCCCTGCGTATCTTACTTGACACGCAGGATGGCCAGAGAGCAGCCCAGAGGGACTGGTGGCTCCTGGAGCTCAGCCAGCACTTACCTGAATCCTGCACTCGTCTCCATCCCCTACGTAGGTGATCCATTCAGGAAGGAAGAGGACAGCTCTGAAGCAGGCTTCTAGGAGCCTTCTCACTTTGCCCTCCAGCACCTCGTTCACCGTGCTGCAAAGAGGAAGGGCCCAACTGGACAATGGTGCCGGGGAAAGCGCCTCCAGGCCTTGTGCAGGGGGCAGCAGTCCTCTGGGGAAGGGGTCCCTGGCAGTGATGGGCGCGTACCTCAATCTTTCAATGGCAAAGAGAGCGAGCTTCCGCACTTCTGTGTGCTTCATCTCCTGCTCGCGGTGGTTCATCTGCTCCTTCAGACCCCTTTCGCGGTCGTCCTCGGCACGCTCGTTGATACAGGACTCGGCGTCCAGCAGCATCTGCAGTGCACAACGCAGCTGGGACCCGGCAGCTGCCAGTGCCACCAGAGCCTAGCCCTCACATGGTGCCAGTGCCAAGGGGCCTTGCCCCCTTCCCCAGAGCACTGAGTGTCCCCTCACCTGAATCCTCTCAACCACCTCATATCTGCGGCAGAAGTGGACCAAGCGCTGGGATGAGCCACTGCCGGTGGTGCTTCTGCACAGGTGCACGACTTTCTGAAGAAAGGTGGTCTTGTGGACCAGATTCTTGCAGCCGGAGGACAGAGAGATAAACGGGGAGCGTGAGAGGGGGGAAACGTGGCCAGTGAGACTGGAGCCCTGAGGTGCAGTGGCCTGCGGGAGCAGCAGCTCTGCCCAGCCAGCACCCCTCCAGCAGCCCAGCAGCACAGCCCCTGCCTTAGATGCTGGCACAGCTGCCGTCCAACTGGCCACGCTTACCTCTTTGGGGCTGTCAAGGGCCTGGATGGAGTCCACCACTTCCTGTTCTTCTCTGGACAGGGGGAACAAGTTGACATCTAAGAGAGGGAGAGAGCAGGGAGGATCATTGCAGGATGCGCTGCAGAGCCCCAGCCCTGCCCAGTCCCTTCACTCACCCGTCCCTGTCTGCGGTGGGTTCACCAGGATCCACTGGGAGAGTTCTGCTGCAGACCAGCTTTTCTGGGCAGCCGCCTCCTCCTCCCAGGTCACTTCATGGGGCTCTTCTGGAGAGCCACTTTTCTGAGCAGCACCCTCCTCCGCCCAGGCCACCCTGGGCTTGCTGGGGGGTCTCTGCTCCATCCTACTAGAAAACTACTAGAAGTAGTAGAAGTAGTTTTCTAGAAAACTACTAGAAGTAGGGAAAGGGGAAGTGGGAAGCTTTGCAGAAAAACAGTCGCACTACGAGTCAACAGGGAAAGCCTGGAGCTGTGCTCAGAAGATCCTCGCCAGCTCCGTGCTCCCGTCCTGTCGCGTCGCTGTCCTGCCAGACAATGGTGCTGGCACTGGGGCTGTGCTGACCACGTGTGCTGTGCTGGGATGTCACAAAGGGCCCCCCTGTGACACACCACCTGACGCCTAGCAGTGTTCCAGAGCTCGTGGACGTGGAACCAGCCCCTAGCAACGGGCCCCAACGATGCAGAAAATTATGCTACATTGGCCCCAAAACCCCAAAGGCCACACATCTTTAGTAGTAGACACACTGTTCCAAAAAAATAAAGGAGTGTTGGAGGCATA
>NW_020885627.1:4215-11158 GCF_003945725.1 Corapipo altera
TGCCCTGCTGCCTGGGCCCCACAGGGCAGGCCAGCCCACCTCTCTCTGTGCCAGTGCTCAGCCTTCCAATGTGTACCTTGGCCACGCTCGGGGACTGGTCACTTGTGCGAATGAGCAGCGGGACCAGTGCACTCCACAGAGACCTCTTCAATTGCTTGTTGTTCCTCAGCACTGCTGAGCCCAGGTGGTCTCTGAAGAGGCAGATAAAGGCCTCTCGCATGTTGCTGCTCTCCTGGGAGGAAGGAGGAAAGGTGAGCTTTGGAAACAGTGGTCCCCTGCCCACAGTGAAGGGGGTGGGGATGGTGGCTGAGGGAGATTCCCTGGGCTCAGATTCCAGAGCAGGGACAAGTTGCACCAGGCTGCAAGGCCCAGAAGCCTCCAGAGCCCAGGGGAGCAGAGCCTGCTGCCAGAGCTGCTGACAGGGTTGGGCTGCGGGGCAGCTCTCACTGCCCAGTGCCCATCTCAGGGCTCACGCTCCCACATCAGCTTTACCACACGTGGGAGGTTCTCCACATGTTCAAATGGCCCTGGTGAGGGAGTGCTGCCATGGTGGGCATGGAATCCCAGAGTGATGGAATCCCAGAAGAGTTTGGGTTGGAATGGACCTTTTGAGGCCATCTGGTCCAACCCCCCTGCCATGGGCAGGGACATCTGCCACCAGACCAGCTTGTTCCAGGCGTCACCCCGAGTGGGGGACACGGGCCAGTGCCCGCTGCCAGCAGCAGGAATCCCGGTAGGGCGAGGGTCCCTTGCTTGGCTTTGGGTTCTCTGACAGCCCAGAGGAATGCCATGAGGATGGGAAGCAAAGCCTGGAGCGCTTGGAGGTCCAAAGCCTTAAACATCAGCCCCTCCGGCTCCCAAAGCTTCTCCCAGATCCCTTTGGCTGCAGCAGGAAGGGCAGCAGGAGGTTTCCTGCCTGCTGTGGGGGCAGCACTGCAGGGGCCGCTCCTGTCAGACCCCCCTCTCTGCTGGGGACAGCTTTGCTCTTGGGGACACCGCTCTGCCCCAGCCCAGGGACACCATCACTGCCCAGGGACGGCACCTTCCCAAGTGGGACCCCTCTGAGCACAGGGCCCCCCACCCCCAGGGACCTGTGCCTTTATAAAAACATCTATAAAATGTATTTACATTGTACGGGCCTGTAAAACAACAACAATCTATGAAATGCATCTACAGAACAACAACAAAGCAACACCATATAAACCATATATAGAATGTATTTACATGGGAACAATCTTTAGAAAAGCAAAAATCTTCTAAGAACAACACTCTATAAATCTTATTTAGAGACCAACAACAAAAGAGCAGCACATCAAATGCATGCCCAGGAGATTCACATCCGTGTCCGGTCTGTCTGCCAGTCCTGGAAGAAAAACCAGGACAGAGCCTGGCTGGGGATGGGAGCTGGATCTGGCAGGATGCTGAGGGAGTCTGTGGGGCTGGGAGGGATCTGTGAGGTTGGGGGCATCTGTGGAGCTTTTTTAGTTTACAGTTAGGTATCTATCTTTGTTTAACAAATGGATGCTTTTCCCTGGCATAACTGATACAGAAACAAACTCTATCCCAAGCAAATTATCCAAAGACATTAATAAGGTATTGTTCATAAAAGGTGGAAAATAACCCTTGGAGTAATCTGAAGCTGGACACTGGTATGGGCTATTCCAAACACAACATCAGGCACACAAGGTAGACAAAACAGAAAAGCAGACAAGGTCCAGCAAGAGCTGGTGAGCCATGGGCTACTTGCTTCCTAGGTCTGAAGAGCAATAAAAGCCTCCAGACAAGGGGAGTTGATTTCACATGAGCTGTCATTGACAGAAGGGGAAACTTTTTCAGTCAGAACAACAGGTCACCAGAAACAAAGACTTGTTTTTTTCTACAAAATGGAAGGAAAAAAAAGGAAAGAGTGAGGCTGCAGCTCTGCACAATCATCTTGAGATGGACTAGAACTAAAACTGAGGCAAAGGACCTCAAGAAGTGCAGCATTGTTCACACTTACGGTTGTGTCCTGGTTCCAGGGGCTGGGACCTGTTTATCACAATGTGGGTATAACCCAAACTGTGCATCCTTTGAAACCTGCCCAGTGTGTGACAGGAGTTCCTGTCACAGGAACCACCCCAAGCAGTACAGGGGGAGCCTCCCAAGCAGCAGTTGCAGGGCAGCAGGGACCGACCTGAACTGCCTTTGGTGCCCAGGAACTCCCCCCACACAGCCCCTCTCCTGCCCTGAGGGACCACCAGAACAGGGGGAACCCAAAGGCAAGGACTGGAGGAATTCAACAGACACTTTGGGGCCATTTTATGGACATTTTGCACAGACTAAGGGAAGGAGACCTGTGTGTTATAGCAAAGAATGGGAAGGGGGTGGTGGGGGGTGAAGTTGTATTGAGTCATGTGAGGCCTGGGTATGATGGGACTAGTGTGGAATAAGGGCTGGAATTTGCTGGTTTGGGCTGGGGTGGAGTTAATTTTCTTTGCAGGGGCTGGTGTGGGGCTGTGGTTGGGCTTGTGCTGAGCACAGGCTTGAGAACACAGAGGTGGTTTGTTAGTGCTGAGCTTACCCATAACCAAGGCCTTTCCTGCCCCTCACACAGACACTCTGGGGAGGGGCTGGGGGTGTAGGGGAGGTTGGGAGGGGACACAGCTGGGACAGGTTTGGAGTGATGGAGATTGTTTTCCCAAGCCACCATTCCATGGGATAGGGCCCTGCTCTCCTGGAGGTGCTGAACACCTGCCTAACCGTGGGAAGCAAGGAATGAATCCCCTGTTTTGTTTTGCTCCTGTGTGCAGCTTTTGCTTGTCCTTATTAAAGTGTCTTTATCTCAACCCATGAGTTTTTCAGCTTTTCCCCTCCCAGTTCTCTCCACTCTCCTGCTGGTGGGGGAGTGAGGAGTGGCTGGGAGAGGCTTGGGGGCTGCATGAGGTGAAACCACAACAGCCTTTGTTGGTGTCCAGGGTGGGGCTGGGAGTGTTGGAGGTACCAACAGATGTGTCTGGGATGTGCTGCTGAAATTTGCAGCTGTTGGTGCTGTCTGGGGCTCCTGGTTGTGTCTCAGAGTCTGGGGCTCCTTGGTGGCTGAAACTCCATGTGAACTTGAGCTGAAGGGCCTGTGACGTGAGGGTGAGTCCAGGGTGGAACAGAGACCCCCCTGCAGTCCAGGGAGGAGCTCACATTGGAGCAGATTTGCTGGCAGGACTTGTGACCCCTATTATCAATATGAGACTCCAGTCTTTCAGTTTAAGGCCATTGCCCCATATTCTGCCAATACAGGCCTTCGTAAAACGTATCCCTGTGATTTCCTTAGACTGTGAGCACCATCTGTTCATGTGCAAACACCGTGGAGAGTACCCAGGGATCTCCCAAGAAAAGGTTTGGAGGCCTCAAGCCCATGACCACTCTGTACGGACTAAGGAGCTCTGGGCTCCATGGTGTGGAGACTGAGGACAATGCAGGGATAGCCAGAGAGGGCTTGAAAAGTGGTTTCAGAGATGAAGGATCCTTTTGTCATAGCAGGAAACAGCATGAGAAAGAAATAATGCCAAGTGCAGCTGGAGAGGTCCAGACTGGAAACAAAGAGAAAGGAGTTTCACCCTGAGGGCAATGGTGTGGTGAAACACATCACCCAGGAGGAGTCTGGATGAGCCCAAGGCTTTGTGTGTGCAGGAGGAGCCAGGGAGGACACAGAGATGTCAGTGCAGGAAGGTGCCAGCCAGGTGGGGCAGCCGGGGGGATGATGACAGCCTGCAGGGAAAGGGGCAGGGCATGGACACCGTAGGACAACCTGGGCTGGAGAGGAGACAGGGATGGGGAGAAGCTGAAAGGCCCTGACACAGCCACCTTCTGCAGGCCTTTGGCCATGGCTGCTGTCTGTGCCCCTGATGCCAGGAGGAGGGAGTGGCCCTTGCAGCCCTGGGGCCTCCTGGCCTCCTTGTCCCTGCTCAGCAGCCTGGCAGGTGCCACCCCATGGTCCTGCCCTTGGCATTGCACATCCCACATCCCAGTGCTCCAGGAAGAGCCCTGAGGAATGAGGCAGGGACAGGATCTGCCTTCCCAGGGGCTGAGGCTCAGGGCTTGGCCCTTTGGACTAATAAAACACATCCAGGTTTACTTATCATCACAGCTACCTTTCCCTTGCTTGTCCATCCTTGTCATCACTGGAATTTTCTGTTCCAAGTGGAAGCTGGGGACATGTTCTCAGTTGTGTCCCTCAGTGAGATTCATTAGCACTACAAGAAACTTCAGTATTTTAAACTCATTTTGACTTCTTGAGAAGTTGTTTGAACTTCTTCACAGGGACTGAGTCTCATGTAAACAACATCAACCCCCCTGAGGGTCACAAAATGCCTGGGGCTGTTGTTGTGCTGCTGAGCTGGGCCAGGCTCCTGGCACACAGGGAGCTCCTGGCAAGCAAGAAGAGCTTCAAAGAGACAGCTCTGCTGGTGAGCAGCTCTTCTGCACAGCCCAGTAGGGCTGAGGGCACTGCCTGCAGCACCCAGGGCACAGGAGAGAAGGCAGAGAGATGAGAGGCGGCCTGGGCTGGGAGGTGACTGAGCTCTCACCACAGGAGAAACCTTCCCAGGATTTGAAAGAAGAATTCTCTGGCTGTAGGAAAGTTCAACTTGCCTTCCTGGAGGCATCTCCTAAAGCTTCCACATCCCACAGCTTCTAGGATCTTTCAGCAGGACTCTCCCAGTTGCTGCAGTGCAGGGGAAGTGGCCATATGGCAGAGCAGGGCAGGAGCTGCAGGCAGCAAGGGCAGAGAGGAGAAGGGAGCAGGAGGTTCAAGGGATCCTGGGGTGGGAGGACAGGGGAGAGATGCTCAGGGCAGGAACCTTGCCAGCCCTTTGCCAGAGTCAGGCTGTAGCTGCAGAGCAGTGCAGGTGAGTTGCTGCAAGTGCCTCTGCCAGCTGCCAAATGGCAGCAGTGGCAGGAGCTGTCAGGATGGCTCTGCTGGATTTGCTGGGGTGCAGCAGGAGAAGCTGCTGCAGAGCAGGACTTGCTGCTGCCCCCTCAGAGGCCCAGGGCCAGAAGGTTCCCTGTGGCAGGGCTGGCTGTGGGGTGGGAAGGTGGGGGTGCAGCCAGGGGTGCCCAGGGCTGTTGTGCAGAGCAGGGTCCTGCCCCCAGGGCTCTGTGTGCTGGGGCAGGGACTCTGCTGCCTGCCAGGTTCAGCTCTCAGCCCGGCCAAGGAGCTGCCAGGGGGCTGGGGGAGAAGGGCTGTGGGGAAGGAACAACTCCTGGGAGGGCAGAGCAGGGCAGAGTCCTTCTGATCTCCAAAGTGGGCTGCAGGGATGAGGACTGGTCACAGCTCCAGATCAAAGCCGGAAATTTCCCAGAAAGTATTTGCAAGAGGCACAGACAGGGGGTACCTTAAAGAGAATGAACCAGTTCTTTCAGTGTTATACTCTGGGTTGTCTGGGTGCTGACTGCGACAGGGAAATTAATCTCTGAGCACAGGAGGAGACACTGAAACATGAACTCTGTTAGATTAGAGGGGATTGAACATGACGGTATCAGACATTAAAACTGTCTTATAGACAGCATCAGTGTCACTTTTCCAGCCTCGTCAGGGTTGCTCTGACATTACCATCAGAGCCTGCCCAGCCAGAGTTGCCCCTGGGCACTGCCCTGTGCTGCTGGGAGGGCTCTGCAGGGCAGAGCTGAGCCCCCAGGGCTGGGATGGGCTCTGGAAGAACTGCCAGGGCCCGGCCCTGGGCCAGGAGAAGCAGCTGCCGGCAGGGACAGCTCCAGGCAGCAGAGGCCTGGGCAGGGAGTGGGGGGAAAGTGCCCCCAAAGCCTGGGGGAGGGGACGTTCAGGCAGCTCTGGGGGCCCTTCTCTGCAGCTCTGCTGGGCACTGTGTGCTGGGCCATAGAAATGAGGATTCCTGCAGTGGAAAAGAACCTTCCCCAGATGTGATGGTAAAAATGGAAAACAGTGGTATAATTATTCTAAGGACAGACTAAGCTTCTGCTCTGCAGCCCCAGCTCTTCTGAGTCATGGGTGTAGAGATGGAACTTTTGTACTCAAGGTCTGTTATGTCTGACATTGCTTGTGTGTTTGAGAGCTCTACCAAAAAATTCCATGTCCCACTGCAGCAGAGCAAAACTGATTCTTTGGCAGTGCATTTGGTGATATTTGACACATCGATTTCTTTTAGAAATGGAGTTGCTCTTTCACAGAGGTCTGTCCTAAGTGTTCCCTGTCCTTTCCTTTTTGGAACAGGCCCTAGGCTAAGAAAGAACAGATGTCCAACAGCAGCTCCATGTCCCAGTTCCTCCTCCTGGCATTCTCAGACAGGCGGGAGCTGCAGCTCCTTCACTTCTGGCTCTTCCTGGCCATCTCCCTGGCTGCCCTCCTGGCCAAGGGCCTCATCCTCAGCGCCGTAGCCTGCGACCACCACCTGCACACCCCCATGGGCTTCTTCCTGCTCAACCTCTCCCTCACAGACCTGGGCTGCATCTGCACCACTGTCCCCAAAGCCATGCACAATTCCCTCCATAACACCACAACCATCTCCTACATGGGATGTGCTGCACAGGCCTTTTTCTTACTGTTCTTCATCTCAGCAGAGTTTTCCCTCCTCACCATCATGTGCTACGACCGCTACGTTGCCATCTGCAAACCCCTGCACTACAGGACCCTCCTGGGCAGCAGAGCTTGTGCCCACATGGCAGCAGCTGCCTGGGCTGCTGGGTTTCTCATTGCTCTGCTGCACACAGCCAATACATTTTCCCTGCCCCTGTGCCAGGGCAATGCCCTGGGCCAGTTCTTCTGTGAAATCCCACACATCCTCAAGCTCTCCTGCTCACACTCAGGCTACCTCAGGGAAATTGTTTTTCTTGTGGTTGGTATCTGTTTGGGATTTGGTTGTTTCATTTTCATTGTTTTCTCCTATGTACAGATCTTCAGGGCTGTGCTGAGGATCCCCTCTCAGCAGGGACGGCA
>NW_020885628.1:0-11146 GCF_003945725.1 Corapipo altera
GGGGGGATTTATTTGCTCCGGGGGGGGTTAAATCCCCCCGTCACCCTCCGGAAGCTCAGCAGGGTCAGGCAGGGTTTGCCCTTGGATGGGTTCCCTGACCCGAGAGGGGGGGCAATTATTTACCCCAAAAATGGCTTTTTTGGCCCCAAAAAGTGATTTATTTACCCTGAAAGTGATTTATTTACCCTGAAAGTGATTTATTTGCCCCAGGGGGGGATTTATTTGCCCTGGGGGGGGTTAAACCCCCCCTCACCCCCAGGAAGCTCTGCAGGGTTTGCCCTCGGGGGCGATTCTTTGCCCCCGGGAGGGTGTGTGTGTTTTTTCCCAAAAAGACCCCTTTTGACCCCGTTCTGTCGCCCCCCAGGTGCGAAGGAGCCCCCCGGGAGAGGAACCGAGCGCGGCCAAGAGGCTCCTGGTGCTGCTCTTGGCCGTGGTGGGAGCCCAAGTGTACAGCGCGCCGGGGGACCTCACCCCCGAGGGGACACCGGGGACACCTCTGGGGACACCTGAGGCACCTTTTGTGACACCTGAGACACCTCTGGGGACACCCGGGACACCTTTGGGGACACCTGGAACACCTGAGGGACCCACAATTCCTGCTGGGACGTCCCTACCTGGGGCTGGAGCCACTGGGACAACCTGGACACCCAACGGGACAGTGGTGGGGACACCTGAGGTGGCACCTGGGACACATCTGGGGACACCCGAGACACCTCTGGGGACACCTGGGACACCCGAGGGACCCACAGTTCCTGCTGGGACGTCCCTCTGGACCAACGGGACAACCGGGACACCCAATGGGTGGGGACACCTGTGGGGACACCTGTGGTGACACCTCTGGGGACACTCGAGGGACCCACAATCCCTGACGGGACGTCCCTGTGGACCGACGGGAATTAACGGGGTCGTTAATTAGCCCGGGAAGGTCGAAGGGCTCTGGGTTGGGAGACGCCCCAACGATGAGTCAACGAGACCCAAGGACGGGTTTTGGGGTCGACCCGCCCCAGTCGGGCACTGGGAGCACTGGGGAGGTGGGCAGAGCCACGGGATGAGGGGGAGTTCCCCATCCCCTAATTAACGAGGCCGTTAATTAGCCGTTAAGGTCGAAGAGCTCCGGGTTGGAAGATGCCCCAACAACGGGTCTTTGATGCCGGTTGGTCCCAGTTGGGCACTGGGAGCACTGGGGAGGGCGGGAATTGGGCAGAGCCGCCTCATTTGCCTAATTAAGGAGGTCACCTCTACCTCATTTGCATAATTAACGAGCCCATCGTTGCCTTGGGAAGAAGGGGGGGACTGATTTTGGTGCCCAATGGGTGCCCCTACCTCGGCTTAAGCCCCGCCCCCTCCGGGATTTATTTATTATTTATTTATTGATTATTTATTAATTATTTATTAATTATTATTTATTTATTCTATTTAATTGTGTATTGCCTTGGGGTTACTTATTGTGGATTTGGGGGGTATTTATAATAATTTATCAATTTAATAATAATTTAATAATAATTTCACATGTCGCATCTTTATTGAATTTCCCCCCTTCCCAAAAAATATCAAAAATGACCATTTTTTGCCCCAGTTTTCAGGTTGGGGAAAGGGGGGGAATTTTCAGCCATTAATTTTCGGGGAGAAATTATAAAGAAATCCCATTTTGGTGGTTTTTTTTTTTTAATCCCTTAATTATTGGGGGAAAATTATAAATAAACCCATTTTTGGCCTTTTTAATCCCTTAATTTTTGGGGTATTTTTTTATGGCAGATAAATGACAAACAAACCCATTTTTGGCCATTTTTCATCCCGAGTCGGATTTTTATTGACCCGACGTGGAAAATACAAAGTCACAAAAGTAACAAAAAACCCAAAAAATTCAATATTTTTCTTAAAAAAAGGCTGAAAATGCTCGATTTTCCTCCCGGTTTTGGGATGAGGGTTTGGGAGAACCGGGAGAATCTCAAGGGTAAGAAAAACCTTTCCTCCAAAACACACATTTGGTGGCACTAATGACCCAAATTTGGGGGGCTTTGCCCAAATTTGGATGTTTTTTATTCTTTACCCAAATTTGGGGATTTTTTGGCCAAAAATTGGAGAGGGTTTTGCCCAAATTTGGGGATTTTTTTTTGCCCAAATTTGGTGGGGTTTTGCCTGAATTTGTTTTTTTTTTCCCCCCTCCAAAATTTCAGGTGTTTTGCCCAAATTTGGCACGTCTTTGCCCAAATTCGGTTGTGCCAATTGGTTTGCCCCCTGGTTGTGCCAAAAACCACCAAGAAGACACAGACAGTAAAAAAAGGAATAAAAAGGGAATTTTTGCTCCTTGTTCCCACCCACCCCTGAAATAATTTCCCCAAAAAAGCCCCAAAACCAAAAAAACCCCTTTTTGCCTCAGTTTTTACCTTTTTGGCCTCGTTTTTAACACTCCAACCTCGGCAGAATTTGGGGAATTTTGGGTGGGGCTTTCAGACAGTGGGAGGGGCTTGGAAAGATCGTTAAAAATTGTCTTAATTAACGGGGACTTAATTAAATTTGTCCTGAAATTTGAGGGGGGGAGGAGCCACCAGCCATGGGTCGATCCCAGTTGGGCACTGGGAGCACTGGGGAGGTGGGTGGAGCCACGGAATGAGGGGGAGATCCCCATCCCCAATTAATGACGTCATTAATTAGCCCGGAAGGTCGAAGGGCTCCAGGTTGGAAGAAGCTCCAATGATGGGTCAACGAGACCCAAGGTTGGGTCTGTGCATCCAACCCATCCCAGTTGGGCACTGGGAGCACCGGGAGGTAACTGGGAGCACTGGGAGCACTGGGTGGGTGGGCGGAGCCTCAGTTGATGAGTGAGGGGGTCTGGGCGCCCGCGGGCGGGGCCGGGGCGAACGACGGGTGGGCGAAGGCGCGGCCGGGGAACGAGAGCGCCCAGGGCAGCTCCAGGGCCGGGCCGGAGAGCGCCGGCACAGGCAGCGCCGAGGGCGACGCCGGGAACGACCCCAGCGAGGCCACCGGGGCCGGGAAGGCGGCGCCGGGGAAGGCCCCGGAGCCCGGCGCCGGCGGCGGCATCTCGGAGGCCACGGCGGTGCCACCGGTGGCTGCCACCGCCTTGGGCTTGTCCCCGCCGTGGGTTCGCTGGTGCCGGTTGAGGTGGGAGCTGCGGCTGAAGCACTTCCCGCACTCCGAGCACTTGTAGGGCTTCTCGCCGGTGTGCACGCGCTGGTGGATGGTGAGCTCGGAGCGCTGGATGAAGCTCTTGCCGCACTCGGAGCACTGGTAGGGCTTCTCGCCCAGGTGGGTGCGCTGGTGGGTGATGAGGTTGGAGGAGACGCTGAAGCACTTCCCGCACTCCCCACACTTGTAGGGCTTCTCCCCGGTGTGCATCCGCCGGTGGATGGTGAGGTCGGACTTCTGGATGAAGCCCTTGCCGCACTCCCCGCACTGGTAGGGCTTCTCGCCGGTGTGGATGCGCCGGTGCTTCACCAGCGCCGAGCGCTGCCCGAAGCCCTTCCCGCACTCCCCACACTTGTAGGGCTTCTCCGGCACCTCCGCCGGTGCCACACCAGGACCCGCCTCCTCCCCCCCGCAGTCCGGGCATCGCTGCCCTCGGCAGCCGCGGCTCTTCCCGCAGTCCGGGCACTTCTGGGGCTGCGCCACCGCGCCGTGGGCGCCGTGGGCGCCGTGGGCGCGCTGGTGCTTGAGCAGGGCGGCACCCTGGCTGAAGCAGCGCCTGCACTGGGCGCACTGGAAGAGGCGACCGTGCCGGTGGGCGGCCAGGAAGCCCGTGAGGTGCTCGGGGCAGCGGCAGGACGCCCTCTGCGCCGCGTGGATCTTCTGGTGCCGGTCCAGGTGGGAGCTGACGCTGAAGCTCTTGCCGCACTCCCCGCACGTGTAGGGTCGCTCGCCGGTGTGGACGCGCTGGTGCCGCTCCAGGTCGGAGCGCTGGATGAAGCCTTTGCCGCAGTCGCCGCAGGCGAAGGGCCGTTCGCCGGTGTGGATGCGCCGGTGCTGGGTGAGGTTGGAGCCGCGGCTGAAGCTCTTGCCGCAGTCCCCGCACCGGTGGGGCCTCTCCCCGCTGTGCGTCTTGCGGTGCTTGGCCAGGGCCGAGCGCTGGGCGAAGCTCTTCCCGCACTCCCCGCAGCGATGAGGAGGAGCCGCTGCCGGCGCTTCGGGCGGCGCCGGGCGTGGCCGCGGGCGGGGCTGGGAGGGCGGCCCGGGGCCCCCAGCGTGAGTCCGGCGGTGCCGGTCCAGGTGGGAACTGACGCTGAAGCGCTTCCCGCAGTCCCCGCAGGGGTACGGCCGCTCCCCGGTGTGGACGCGCCGGTGCCGCTCCAGGTCGGAGCGCTGGATGAAGCCCTTGCCGCAGTCGCCGCAGCGGTGCGGCCGCTCCCCCGTGTGGATGCGCCGGTGCTGGGCCAGGTTGGAGCCACGACTGAAGCCCTTCCCGCAGTCCCCGCACCGGTGGGGCTTCTCGGGCTGCCGGCAGCGCCGGTGGCACTCGGAGCAGCGCCGGGGCTTGGCCGGGCTCCCGCACTTGGCGCAACCGCCCTGGGGCACCTTCCGACCTCCCGGGGCTTTGCCGGTGCCGGGGGGGTCGGCGGCGGGTTCCTCATCCTGGCGTTGAGCGGCGTCTTCCAGCGGCGGCTCCTCGTTGTCCCGCGGCGCCGGATCGTCCTCAGCGCCACTGCCGGCGCCGGCACCTGGGCCGTGGTGGGAAACCGGGAGTTACTTCCCCGTGAAACTCCCCCTGAGTGAAGTTGGAGTCCACCCCGAGTTGTCTTGGGGTTTTGGGGGACCTTGAGGGTCATTGATGGTGTTGACCTTGGCCAAGGTCCAGTTGACCCTCAAGGTCCCTTTTCCACCCCAAACTCTTCCATGACCCCCTGGATTGGGTTGACGTTGACCTTGGCCAAGGTCCAGGTGACCCCCAAACCCCCTTTTCCACCCCAAACTCTTCCACGACACCATGGACTGGTTGACCTTGACTTTGGCCATGGTCTGGTTGACCTTTTTCCACCCAACCCATCCCAAAATCCCACCAGGAACCCCCAAAGCCTCCCCCTTTTCCCACGGGATGCTCCCAAACCCCCCCCCTTGAAGGTCTCCAGGAGCCCCTCAGGGGGGTTCCCTGGGAAGCTCCTTCCCAAATTTTACCTCCTTCTTTAGGCGCCTTCTTCCGGTTCCGGCGCTTCCCGCCCTGTCCCTGTTCCCTGACAAGCTCCCGGAGCATCTTCTCCACCTGGGTCCTTCCAGCCGTTTGGAGGATGAGCCCCAGCTGCCTCCGGAGGTCGGGATTCACCCCCCCATCGCCGGAGACCCCCGGGGGGGCCACCTGGGTGGGCTCGGGCTGGCCCTGCTCCCCCTCGGCCTCCACGCCTGGAAAAGGCCCCAAAACCTCAGGGATCGGCTCCAATTCCGGTGGGATTCCCCAAAATCCCAAAGGATTTGGTCTAATCTGGTGAGTTTCCCAAAAATCTCAAGGGATTCAGTCAGGTTTGGGAGGGGGAATTCCCAAAAATCCCGAGGGGTTTGGTCAAGGCTGGGGAGGATTCCTGAAAATCTTACGGAACTCAACTAAATTTGGGGTGGGTTTTCCCCTCCCAAAAACCCGAAGGAATTAAATTAAATTAAATTCCCCCCCAGATCCTGAACATCCCAAAAAACTCACGGAATCCAAACCAATTCCTGGGGGGGCTTATCGAGGTGTTCCCCTCAAACCTCCAGAGCTCCCCCAGTTTTGGGGGGGTTTAATTAACGGGGAAAAAAAAAAACAATCAATGGAAAAAACCCCCAATATTGGCGGTTTTGGGGGTTTTATTGGCTTTTGTTGGGTTTTTTTCCCAAAACCGCCGGAATTGCCCCCGTTTCCCCCCCGACTCACCCGACACCAGCCCCCGTCTCCGGTGGGACTCGGCGAAGGCTGTGATCCGGGGCCAGCTGATGGCGATTTCCTCGGCTGCCGGAAAAGCGGGAGCTCAACATTCCCAACTTCCCTCCCACCAGATATTTTAGGACTAAACCCCCCCACTTTGGGCCGAGTTTCACCCGTTTTTCGGGGACTGATTTTTTGCCAAATTTTAGGCATTTTTTTGGGCCCCATTCATCCCACTTAGGGCCAAATTTCCCCCCATTTTTTGCCAAATTTGGGTAATTTTTTTTTACCAAATCTTGCCTTATTTCTCATCAAATTTTGGCCATTTTTTATCAAACTGCACCCCATTTTTGGCCAATTTTTGCCCCATTTTTGGCCAATTTTTGCCCCATTTTTGCCCAAATTTCGTCCCATTTTTGGGCCAAACCTGTCACATTTGGGGCTGATTTCTGCCCCCATTTTGGGACAAATTTGCCCCGTTTTGACCGATTTTTGCCCCATTTTTGGATAAACTTCATCCCATTTTTTTTTGCCAAATTCACCCCTTTTTTTGGCCACATTTTGCCCCATTTTTGGACCCCAAAATGACCCCCCCACCCTGAAACCATGCCCTGGGGACCCCCCAAAATCAACACCCTCCCCTCCCAAATTTTGGGGTGCCCCCCCTTACCCAAGGAAATCACGTTCTCATAGTTCTCCTGCATCGTGACCCCAAATTTTGGGGGGGTGGGGTCACTCCACAACTGCCCCTGCAAAGAGACCCCCCCAAAAATCCCCGTTAGGCTCCCAAAAAAACCCCTTTGGTCCAGGGAGGGGTCGGTGGGGGGGGAATCGCCCCTCCCTTTGCTCCCCAAATTTTTGGAGGGGATTCGGGGGGGGGCTTTGGGGAGATTTGGGAGAGATTTGGGAAGAATTTGGGGGAGATTTGGGAAGAATTTGGGGGAGATTTGGGGGGGTTGGGAAGAATTTGGGGGAGATTTGGGGAAAATCTGGGGAAAATCTGGGGGGGAGATTTGGGGAGACTTTGGGGGAATCCGGGAGGGATTTGAGGGAATTTTCGGGGAATTGGGGGGTGGGATTTGGGTGGGATTTGAGTGGGATTCAGGGGGTCCCCCGTTACCTGCAGGGGGGGTGGGCACAGCGCGGGGTCCCCCCCCCGTCTCGGGGGTCTCCCCGCGCTGGATCCCGATCCCGATCCTGATCCCGATCCTGACCCCGCTCCCGCTCCCGGTCCCGCTGGAGGCGGCTCCCGGCGTGACCCGGATACAGAGAAACCGCCGCCGCCTCCTCGGCCTCCTCTTCCTCCCCCCTCCCTCTCCCCCTCCTCCTCCTCCTCCCCCCTTCTCCCTCCCCTCCCTCTCCCCCTCCTCCTTCTCCTCCTCCTCCTCCTCCTCCCCCTTTCTCCTTCCCCTCCCTCCTCCTTCTTCTCCTCCCTCTCCCCCTCCTTTTTCTCCTCCTCCCTCCCGTTCTCCCTCCTCCTCCGCTTCTTCCTCCTCCCTCTCCTCCCTCCTCCGCCTCCTTCTCCTCCTCCTCCTCCTCCTCCCCCCTCTCCCTCTCTCCCTCCCTCTCTTGGACCCTGGAGAATCCCGAGGGAGGGAGGGAGGGATTTTGGGGGGGTGTCTCTCATCCCGTTCCCTCCTCCTCCCCCCAGTGCCTCAGCTCCCCAGGGACCCTCTGAGGGAAGGGGAAGCCAAGGAATTCCCAAGAGATGCCCAAGGAATTGCCCAAGAAATTCCCCGAGGAGTTTCCCGAGGTTTTCCAGGAATGTGGGGCTCGTTCTTGGCCCCCCCACTCCAACCCCCAGGTGACCCCCCCCCCTCCAGTTTCCCAGGAAAAGCTCCGAGGACGCTTCGGCTTTTCTCACTAAATCTATTTTTATTCACAAAACAAACACAGCTCCTGCTTCCCTTGGGAAGAGACGGATCCGACCCCCAAATCCACCGGGAAAACCCCCCCCGGATTCACATCCTGCTCCTACTCCTGAGGTTCATCCCAATGATTCCCATTTTTCCAGCTGGGAATTCCCTTTGGATGCTCCTGGAGGAACCGTTCCAGCCCCACAGATCAATCCAGGAGGAGCCGCCAGTCTGGGACAAATCCGCCCTTATCCCAACCTTTGGGATTGTCCCAACCCTTGGAATTCTCCCAAATCTTGGGATTCTCCCAATTCTTGGGATTCTTCCAACCCTTGGAATCATCCCAACCTTTGGAATTGTCCCAACCCTTGGGATTGTCCCAACCCTTGGGATTCTCCCAACCAACAGCTGAATAAATACAATAAATAAACTTCCCAAATTTTTGGGAGACAATGGAGTTGGGACAATCCGGCTTCTTCCTCAATGGAAACCCACCAAATCAGGGGATTTTGCCCCAAATTGGGGTTCTTATCCCAAATCAAGGGATTTTTGCTCAAATTGATTTTTTTCCCCCAAACTGGTGGGTTTTTTGCCCCAAATCCTTGATGACATCATCACCCTCCAAGTGGTCGTCGGCCGAGGCTGGATGTGGAATCTGGGACGATCCAGGGGCGACTCCATCCCACGTTTTGGGGTCTCTCCGAGCTTGGCAACGAGTTGGTGGCACCTCCAAGAGCTCCGACCTCGGATGTGGTTTCTCCCGGAATCCACCCAGAGCAGGAGCCTGGTTGGGTTTTCCCTTGGCAGGATTCCATCTTTTGTTTTTTGATCCAGAGGGAAAACACCCCCTTGGAAAACTCCCGAATTCCCACTTGGCTCCTCCTTCCACCCTCTACTCTACACCCTTCCTACTCTACCCTACGAAAACTACGCCCTCGGCACTGCCGGAACAGCCCGATCCCACCGGGATTCCCATTGGGAATTGGGCCTCTACCCAAGTCAGCATCAAGGTTGGCCAACCCAACGAGCTGAGTTTATCCAGCGGCACCTCCGGAACACCGGAATTGGGCCTCTACCCAAGTCAGCGTCAAGGTTGGCCAACCCAATGAACCGGGCTCACCTGGCGGCCCCTCCGGAACGCCGGAACGCCGCCCAACTCGCCGGCGGTGCCGCTCAGCCCACCGGCTCGGCCTCCTCCTCCTCGCCGTGGCTGCGCAGGTGCCGCCGCAGGTGGGAGGTGCCGCCGAACCTCCTCCCGCACCGCGGGCACGGGAAGGGCTTCTCTGCCCCGACCCCCCCCACTCCTCCTCCCCCGTGGACCCGCCGGTGCTTGGCCAGCGCCGAGCCGTCGGCGAAGGCCTTCCCGCAGTCGGCGCAGCCGTGCCGGGGCCCGGCGTGGGCGCGCTGGTGCTTGTGGAAGTGGAGGGTGCTGTTGAAGCTCTTGCCGCACTCGGCGCACACGTGGGGCTGGCCGCCGGCGTGGGTCCGCTGGTGCCGATACAGGTGGGACGTGCGACCGAAGCGCTTCCCGCAGTCCCCGCACTGGTACGGCCTCTCCCCGGTGTGGATCCGCTGGTGCCTCTCCCAGTGGGAGCTCCACGAGAAGCTCTTCCCGCAGTCCCCGCACCGGTACGGCTTCTCCGCCGCGCCCGCGCCGCCGCCCCCAGCACCGGTGCCGCCGCTGGCGCCGTGGAGGTTGCGCCGGTGCCGCGCGTACTGGGCGCGGGCGCCGAAGGCTTTGCCGCACTCCTCGCAGCGGAAGGGCCCGTCCAGGTGCAGGCGCTGGTGCTTGACCAGCGCGGGCGCGTCGCCGAAGCTCTTGCGGCACAGGGTGCACTTGTAGGGCCGCTGCCCCGTGTGGGTGCGCTGGTGCCGCTCGAAGTGCAGGGTGCTGCCGAAGCTGCGCCCGCAGTAGGTGCAGATGTAGGAGCGGCCGCCGGCGTGGCCGCGCTGGTGCCGGTAGAGGTGGGAGCTGCGGCTGAAGCTCTTGCCGCACTCGGGGCACTGGTAGGGCTTCTCGCCGGTGTGCACGCGCTGGTGCCGCTCCCAGTGGGAGCTCCAGGAGAAGCCCTTCCCGCAGTGGCCGCACTGGAAGGGCAGCCGCCCCGTGTGCAGCCGCTGGTGCGTCACCAGCTCCTTGTTGCGCCGGAAGCTCTTCCCGCACTCCTGGCACTCGTAGGGGAGGCCGCGCGCCCTCGGTGTCGGTGTCGGTACCGCCGAGCCGGCGGCGTGGGCGCGCCGGTGCCGCGAGAGGTTGGAGCTGACGTTGAAGCTCTTCCCGCACTCCTGGCACTCGTAGGGGAGGCCGCGTGCCCTCGGAGCCGCCGTCGGTGTCGTGTCCGGGCCAGCGCCGTGGGCGCGCTGGTGCCGGTAGAGGTTGGAGCTGACGTTGAAGGTCTTGCCGCAGTGGCGGCAGCGGAACGGGCGCTCCCCCGTGTGCGTCCGCCGGTGCTTGTGGAAGTGGGAGCTGCAGCTGAAGCTCTTCCCGCACTCGCGGCACTCGTAGCTCTTCTGCAGGACGATGATGCTGCGCAGGTTGGGGAAGGCCGAGGAGGAGGACGAGGAGCAGCCACCGGATTTGGCGCCGGGGGCGGAGGGGGAGCCGGGCTCGATCTGCTGCACCACCGTCCAGCGCAGGGTTTCCCGGGAATCCTCGTCGGGATCGGGGATGGACGGGGGGAGGGGGGCGGCGTCGAGCTCCACAATCTCCGGGTCAATCTCCGGGTCGCTCGGGGTTCCTGGGAGGGAGGGAACGGGGGGGGGTCAATCCCATGGGAATGGGACGAGATGAGGTGCCGATCCCATGGGATTCAGAGCCCATTCCCATGGGATGGAGACTCAATTCCTACAGGATATCAGGTGGGATGGAGACCCCATTCCCATGGGATATCAAAGGGAACAGAAACCCCATTCCCAAGGGATATCAAGGGGGTGGAGACCTTAACCCCATGGGATATCACATAGGAATGGACACCCCATTCCTGTGGAATATCAAGGGGGATGGAGACCCCATTCCCATGGGATTCAGGTCCCATTCCCATGGGATATCAAGGGGGATAAAACTCCCATTCCCATGGGATATTAAAGGAGATGGAGATCCCAATCCCATGGGATGTCAAAGGGGATGGAGACCCCATTCCCAGGTGTCCCTGGGGGTCTCCCCCCCCTTCCCAAGGTCTGGGAGACCCCCCCGACTCTTACTCTGCATCCCGAGGGGGTCGTAGGGATCCTCCTCCTCCTCCTCCTCCTCCTCCTCCTCTTCCCCGTTATCCCTGAAAAGCACCGTCTGCTCCGGCTCCGGCTCCTCCCACGGATCCATCGCCCGCTGGACAACCCTGGGAAAGCGGGACAGTCCCGTCACCATCCCAAAAACCCCCTGGAACAACCAAGGGGGGGGCTCGGGATCCTCCCGCAGGAATGAAGGGACCCGTCCCAAACCCCCCCC
>NW_020885629.1:0-11144 GCF_003945725.1 Corapipo altera
TCCCTGGGGTCTCTGCGTTGGAAGGAAGAGGCCATCGCCCTCCTGGCATACACGTTGGAGACAGATTTGTACAAGGAGTTCAACAGGGCCGTGCCCACGGCCGGGCACTCCCGCCAGGAATATCTGGACAAATTTCACTTCAAGTTGGTGCATTTCCTGCTGACCGAGGCCCTGGATGACCTGCGGGATGCCCAGACCCACCCCCGCTGCCTCCACGTGTACCGGGGGGTCCGAGGGATCCGCTTCACTGCCCAGCCCGGTGACATCGTCCGCTTTGGCCAGTTCACCTCTGCCTCCCTCAACAAAGAAATTGCCAAGAGGTTTGGCACCGACACCTTCTTCGAGCTGGACACCTGCCATGGCGCCAAAATCCGGGACTTCTCCTTCATGCCCTGGGAGGAGGAAGTCCTCATCCCGCCCTTCGAGACCTTTAATGTCACCAGTGTCACCCGCCAAGGGGACAAAACCCACATCCAGCTCCGCCCCCACGGCGTGTACAGCAAATACAACTGCGCGTGGCTCCGAGGTGACATCCCTGGGGTCAGGACACCTGAGGTCGGGTGCAGGGACAGGGCGGGGGTGGCACCAGGGCACTGGCTCTGCTGGAACAGGGGGGTCTGTAGTGGGGCAGCAGATGGGGGTGGCAGAGCTTTGTGTGCAGCATTGGACGGCTCCAGCTGCTCTCCTGGCATGGGATGGGATAGGAAGGGATGGGATGGGATGACACAACATGGCATGGTGTGACACGGTGTAGGACAGCTGGATCTGGCCTGGCACAGGCTGGTTGGACACCCCACAACACTGCTGACCTCCCCTCAGATCCTGCCCACCCTGGGTCCCCCTTTCTCCTGCCCAGCTCCCTCTGACTTTGTTCTCCTGCCCCCTGCAGGCAGCAGCATCCGCAGGGAACCCCCAAGCCTCACTGGGCTCCTCCTGGCCATGCTGGCCCTGGCAGTGGCCATCGGCACCCCCTGAGCCACGAGGACACCGCTGTCACCTCTGCCACCGTGCCCGGCCAAGACGAGGGCTCAGGAACGGAGCCACCGGTGTCACCAGGACGGCAGGACGGGCCGGGGGGCACGGGGACCCCCCGCTGCAGGGGGACACTGCACAAGCCCAGGGGACGCCCTCCCTGAGCGATGGCTGGGGGTTGGGGGGCAGCTGAGTGGGGGCATAGGGGGGATTTGCTTCTCTTTGGGGATTCTTTTCTCCCTTCCAATATTTTGACTTTTCTTTCCAATTATTAAAGTGGTTTTAGCACAACCCATGAGTTTCCTTCTTCCTTTAACCCTGCTGATCCTTTAATCCCCTGATCCTGCTCCAGTGACTTTTGCCAAGGGCCTGGAGTGCCAGGACAAGGGGAATGGCTTCCCACGGACAAGGTTATGGGATGGGATACTGGGAATAAATTATTCCCTGTGAAGGTTGTGAGGCCCTGGCACAGATTGCCCAGAGAAGCTTTAGCTGCCTGAACCCTGGAAGTGTTCCAGGCCAGGTTGGATGGGGCTTGGAGCAACCTGGGATAGTGAGAGGTGTCCCTGCCCATGGCATGGAGTGGAACAAGATGAGTTTTTAAGTCCCTCCAACCCAAACCATCCTGGGATTCCCCAATTCCATGATAATATGGAAGAAGAAATCCTTTTCAGCTTTTTTCCGTACTTTGGCTACTTCTTCCATCCTTTTTCCTAACATCTCTTATATTTCCCAGTTTTTTTCCTCATGTTACAACAAACCTCATCTTGATTCCTGTAGATTTTTGCCACCATCTGTATTAAAGTGGAAACCACTCCTTTTTTTCCCAATGCACATCCCGTTCCCAAGGTATTCAATAAACACTAAAATAATCAGCCAAGAGGCTGCTCAGGATGGGCCTCCACATCTCAGCTCTGCAGCCCAGCAGTGACAAACTCCAGCCTCTCTTCAGTGGAGGGATCCGAAATTCCAGCCCTCATCAGACCAGAGCCTCCCCATCAGCCCAGAGGCCCCACTGGGGAGGGGAAGCAGCTCCAGGGGAGGTGGGAGAAGCACCAGACCCCAGAGCCTGGTGCCAGTGGGGCAGGATTGGCTCCGGACTTTTGAGTTGGATCATTTTGAGGGAAAAGGAGCTCAGGGACTCCTGCTCCTCTGCTGAGACCTCTCCTGCCTCCACTGGGATTGCTTCCCTGAAAAACCAGGCTGGAGGTCTCGTCCCCAATGGATATGATGCTTGAGTGAGCTCAGTCAGGTGTTCCATGATTGCAGGAAACCGAATTCACCTGAAACTGGTTCCAGTCCATTCCCGTAGCTGTCACCCCTGTTTCCCCCATCCTTCTGCCCCAGCCTGGAAGCACTTTCTCCCGAGTCCCTTTGATTGAGATAATTAATCACCAGCTGAAAGCCTGCATCTGGACACCCCATCAGAGCTGCATTCCACTGGTGTTTCCTTTGGCCCAGGGTCTGGAATGCTGTTCCTGATCTAGTCCCTGCTGCTGAAAGTGCACAAGCCTAAATTCTGTGAGTCCTGTGGATTCCTGGTGCATTCCTGCTTGGTAGATGAGTGGGAATCCAAATCCCTAGTGAAGCAGCAGCCTGAAGCAAAGCAGCTGCACAAGGAAGTTCCTCAGTGTCTCACTGGGTGCTTGGACTGACTCTCCACATCAGCTTCATTCCGGGTCAACAGTTCGACTTGATGGGAAATAAGGGAAAATCCTGACTTGCCAGCGTTTTCCAGCATGTGCTGCCTCATGTGGAGACCTTCGTTTCCAGGGCTGTTGGGAGAGGGCTGGGATTGCCAACACAGGTGTGGGAGCCCTGTCCTTCCCAAACCCCCTCCATCGGGAGGAGACTCCCCAGCACCAGAGCCGGTGAGTTTGTGTTGGTGCTCTGGAGAGTCCTTTACCTGCAGCCAAACCCGGGGGGCTGAAATCACCTCAAATTACAGCCAAGGATGTTGGTTTAGGGGTTTTTTGTATGAGTTGATTACCAGCCTTTTCCCTGGCAGGAGTGACCACTGAAGCCTCTGTCATCTGGCAATCCACACCTGGATCTCATCCAGAGCCTGGAGCAGAGCTCCAGCTCTATCCCACCTGTTCCCAATGACATCAGAGCTCCCGGGGATGGTCCCTGCTCCCTCCCTCCTGCAGAGCCCCAGAGCCACTGCTGGGGGCACATGTCTCTCTCACACAAGCCTTTTGCACTGGGGGTGCCCTAATTTCATGGAATCCTGGAATGGTTTGGGTTGGAGGGATCTTAAAGCCCATCCAGTCTCACCCCTCTGCAGGGGCAGGGACACTTTCCACTATCCCAGGTTGCTCCCAGCCCCATCCAACCTGACCTTGAACACTGGGATGGGGCCACCACCGCCTCCCTGGGAGGGAAGGAGAACACGGATATGGATATATTCCATGAATATATTTTATGGATCCTTGTGATCAGGGCTCAAACCCTTCCCTGCTTCCACTGCCGAAAGGCTCCGGTCGCTGCCGTGTTTATTTTCTGCAGCTCGGGCGGTTCGGGGTCCGTGGCCACCCCTGCCCAGGAGGGCACAGCGGGTTGTCCCGGTGGTTCGGGGTCCGTGGCCACCCCTGCCCAGGAGGGCACAGCGAGTTGTCCCGGCGGCGCCGGGGGCTCCGCGCTGGTGTCACCAGTGCCACCCGCTGGGCACACTGGTTCTCCCGGAGCAGCTGCTCCTGCTGATCCCGCAGCCGGATTTGGGCGTCCCTGAGGACCTGGGAGTGTTGGATGAGGCCGAGCAGCTCCCGGCGCAGGCGCCTGTTCTCTGCCTTCACCTGCTCCACGTGCTGGATCAGAGCCCGCAGCGCCACCTCCTCGGCTCCCCAGGTGAGCCGCTGCATCCTGCGCTGCAATTCCCGCTCGCAGGCGGCCTTTTCCTGCAGGAACCTGCTCTTGACGTTGCGGGTTTCCTCGGCACACCGGATCCTGGTCCCCAGCAATTCCTGCTCCAGCTCCTTCACCCTCTGCTCCGACTGGGCCAACACCTCCTTGTACGGCTCCAGCTCCTCCAGCTCCGTGTCCAGGAGAGAGGCCTCGGCCTCCGTGTCCCTCAGGGAGCTCGTCAGCTCCTGCTCCTTCCCGGCGTACTGCGGGATCAGCCGCTCCCTCTGCGCCCGGCTTTGGGCCAGATCCCGGCAGTTCCGCTCGTTCAGGGTGACCAGCAGATCCCGGCGCTCCCGGCCCAGCTTTGCTCCGCACGACAGGAAAGTCTGGCTCTGCTCCCGAGTCCCCTGGGCCGCCTCTTCCAGGGATTTGCTCTCCCGCAGGAGCTGCTCTGTCCTGCCCAGGTAGGTGTCCAGGTGTTCCGTGAGGATCCCGCATTCCTCCTGCAGGTACAGTTTCCTCTCCCGGAGGAGGTTTTCCACCTCGCTTGTTTCTGTGGATGTCTCTCCATCCTTGCTCCTCGTTCCTTCCTTGGTTTTCCCAGCAGCTGCGGGGTCTTCTTTCCCCTTAGCTTTGGATGCCATATCCCAGTCAATCCCTGGGAAACTGGAACAGAAGGAAAACAGACCAGTTCTGAGGGAGCATTTTCCCCCCAGCCCTCGGGTTTCCAACTGGTTCTCCCAGCAGCTCAAATGTTTGACCCAGAACTGTCCATGTCTGGGGCAGAAGCGCAGGTGCCACACCTGGATTTGTATTTCCCACCTGAAGCTGCCTCAGGAGAAACCCAAAAATGCACATTTTTAAAAATTTCTCTTTTTTTTTTTGCCTTATAATGTTGGGATATTCCTACAGTTTGGAGGAGAGAGTCCAGTTCCATCCCATTCCTTCCTCACAGATTGTGGTGTTTGAAGAGGCAGCTGCATCTCAAACCAGTATCTCCCATCCCAAACCAGTATCTCCCACTGCAAAACAATATCTCCTGTCTCAATATCAGGAGATTCTGGGTTTTTTAAATAGTTTTAAGCATTAATTTGGTGAGATTCAGGTTTTCAAACATTTTTTAAGCATTAACTTCAGGATTTGCTGAATTTCTGAATTATTTATTCCAGCACAGAAAGCTGGAATTCAGGATTTAGAGCCAGAGTTTGACGAGTCCGATGGTTTTCATGAATATTTGCAACTAAAAAATCCCATTTCCTAATACAACTCATGTCAGTTTTTAAGGGAAAATTCCAAAATTCCAGAAGACGGGTAAAAACCAGAATAAATCCACTGAAATCCCAGCTCAGGCTGGACTGACGCTGGAATTTTGGGGGAATGATGAGTTTTAAGGCTGTGTGAGGGTCAGAGAACTCCCAAGTCCCTGCGGGAAAAGGAAGAAGTTGTGATTGTACAATATTTGGGATTTTAAGGCACTTACCTTCCCTCCTCTGAGGTTTTCCAGCTGCTTCCCTGGCTTCCAGTTGGCTGCTGGCCAGACTGGCAGTGTTAGGGAGCTGCGTCCATGGAGACGGGCACGTGAGGTCACAGCGGGAGTTCTGCGGTGGATCCTGGGAACCTGCGCTGGGATCCCAACCCCAGGGAAGCCCTGGCATCCAGGCAGCTGCTCCCAGGAGCTGGGACACCCACACCCCAAAGCCCCGGGACAGGGACACCTGGGGGAGGTGGGGCCAGGGGAAGGTGACGTGTCAGGGCAGAGGTGGGCTCAGCCAGGGTGCAGTGGGGGGCTGGGAGTGGCCACAGGGAATTTGGACAAGGGCCTGGAGCGCCAGGACAAGAGGGGAATGGCTTCCCATTGAAAGAAGGCAAGGTTAGATGGGATACTGGGGAGAAATCCTTCCCTGGGAGGGTGGGGAGGAACTGGCACAGGTTGCCCAGAGAAGCTGTGGCTGCCCCATCCCTGCAAGTGTTCCAGGCCAGGTTGGACGAGGTTTGAAACAACCTGGGCTAGTGGAAGGTGTCCCTGCCCATGGCAGGGGGGTGGAATGAGATAAGCTTCCAGTCCAAATGATTCCATGATTTCCTTTCTGGTCCTCTCAATAAAGAGTTCACACGCCTTCAGTCTCTCCAGGCTTCCTTCTCACCGTGCCTGAACCCTGCCTTTTCCATCTATTTCTGGGAGAACCAGCCACAAAATCAGCTCTATGGGAGGGGATCAAAGGTTCATCAGCCCTGGAAACCCATCTCCCACAGGGACTAAGAGCAGGAGGTGTGGAAAACACACAGGAACAGGGACAGCACTTCTGATTCTTCACCACTTCTCAGAGCCAATTTCAGCTCCGTGGGGCTCTGGAATCTCCAGCCCCAGATGGGTTTTGATGCCTGTCAAGAGCCTCAAAGCATTTTGCTGTCACCAACTCACCCAGAGTCTCCCTAACTCCCTATCAAACTGGAGTATCTGCAGCAGCCAGAGGCAAGGAGTTCTCCAGCTCAGCCTGAGAGTCCATCATGGCCTCCTTGTCCTTTGGATCTGCTGCTTGTCCTTTAGCTTTGGCTGAGAAAATCAACACCTCTTGACCCTTGTCATGGAATCATGGAACCAAGGAATGGTTTGGGTGAGGTGACCTTGAAGCCCACCCAGTGCCACCCCCTGCTACGGGCAGGGACACCTCCCGCTGGAGTGTGTTGTGTGGGAAGAGCCTCCAGTCCTCCAGGACCCACCAAGGGAGCCCCCAGAACCGGCTGCCCCAGGAGAGCACCGATGGAAGGACCAAGGGCTCTTCGCCCATCACCAGGAGCAGGAAAGGGGAGTGTGGGGGGCTGAGTCCCATCCTACCCCTAGGGACTGAGCCCCCGTTTGTGTCCCCAGAGCCCTCTTGATGACCCTGCCAGGCACCCCTAATGCCAACAGCCACCGTTTCTGCTGCCCCCTCAGCTGGGACCACCTGGGGCAGCACTGGCACCAGACCACACACCAGCACTAGAGCCCCTCACCGTGCACGAAACCTGCTCCAGCACCCCCACCCTTGTCTGCTGCAATGGCTGTGGTGGCATCACCAGTGCCACCATCACCGCTGCAGCTTCTGCTCAGTGACCCCCTGTGACAGGGCTCTGGTTGGTGCTCATGGTGCTGGGGTGGAGGAGGTCACGCCCTGGTCATGACCATGGTCCTTTTCCTTTTGGTTCCAACCAGGGACACTGGTCAGAGGCAGAGGCAGGAGCTGGCAATTGGCACCAGAGTCACTGTGGGGTGGGGGGTTCCTTGTCCTGTTCTGTGTCACCCCCCATCCTGCGGCACAACGGGTCGGAGCTCAGTGGGGGTCTTGACAAGGCCAGCTGTGACCCTCATACCAGGGATGCTGAGGGATGTTGGGGGGTTCAGGGACCAGGGAGCCTGTGGCAGAGGGACGGGGGTGCCAGGGGGGAATGGACCTCTCCCTGCCCATCTGTGGGGCTGCTCACTGCTGATGATGGGAAGGGGAAGGGAAGGGGAAGTGGCAGCTCATAGTCAACCCACCCCAGAGGGAACCCACCAGCCGTGTCACCCCGTGGCACACTTTGTCACACTGCATCTCACTGTGGCACACCTTGTCACACCATGTCCAACTGTGCCAGCAGAACCAAGGCCCCTCAGGTGGAGGCACGTGGTTGGTGAGGGGGTGGTGTGGACCCCGTGCTGGGTCTGTGCAAGGTGAGGTGGGGGGAGGTCAATCCCATGGGTGTCACCCCCATGCTGGAGGTGCCGTGGCTGCTCCTGCCCCACTCACTCACTCGACCCTGACATTGTGGTTTAAGAAGTGATAGTATTTGCTGCGGAATGTACCATAGGAACGACCTTTAGCTGAACTAAGTGATTTAAAGGGACTAACCCAGTTACTCTATAACCAGGCAAGCAAAGTAAAGAAACAACAAGAAGGGAACTTAGGCAGCCAGCTAAGGAACTGTTAGGATCCGATTATTAAAAGATGCTTCTGCCTGAATTAACGTGAAAATGAGACCATATGCCAAAATCAATAGTATGGATTTTATTTAACTGTAAATATGAGGTAGAGAGAGGGAGGTAGAAATATACAGTCAAGTCTTGGATATTCACAGGGTGTCAGATGTTCCCAAAACTTGAAATGGCATAGGTGTAAGCAGTTGTTTTCTTTCCCACAGCTTGCACAGTGGAATTTTGTCTGGTGTGCTAATTTCCAACCTTCATTTAGGTCTGGAATTAATGCTTTCTTTTCTCACAGTTTTCCACAGTGGGAATTTTTGTTCAAGTGGCTTACCCAGATCTGCCTTACCGGGCCAGGTTCCTGTTGTTGCCATCTGCTCTTGTCACAGGTTCCTGTCCTGGTGGCTTATCTTCTGGGAATTTCCTTCTCTGACAGTGTTTTGAGAAAATTAACTGCATTCTTTAAGTCCTGACAGCAACATCCAGTTACTGTATAACCAGGTGCATTGTCTTGAAGAGAATTGTGTTACTTAGAACTTTGGGGGCTCCAGACAAAGACAACCACCGATAAAGATGCTCAGAGACCTTATAAGGACATTCATATATGCTAATAAGCATTGGGAAATGTCATGAATATGTAACAGGAATGTGGGGAATGAAAAATTAATAATCAAACTGATTCCAGCCCCGCAGTGTCCTGTACTGGGGACCCCATACCTGCCCCCAGGACTGGAGGTGCTTCAGCAGTGCCAGCACAGGGGATGGGCACTGCCCTGGGCCTGTGGTCACATTGTGCCCGCTACCAGCCAGGAGCCACTGGCCTCTTACCCACCTGGGCACATCTGGGCTCATGTTAAGCCACTGTCACCAGCACCCCCAGGGCCTTTTCCAGCTTTCCAACCCCTCTACCCTAATCCTGGAGCATTCCATGGGGTTGTTGTGATCCAAGGGCAGGACCTGGCACTGGTCTCTGGGCAGTCTGTGCCAGTGCCTCACTCTCCTCACAGGGAAGAATTTATTCCCAGTATCCCATTTAATCCTGCCCTCTGTCCATGAGAAGCCATTCCCCCTTTTCCTGGCACTCCAGGCCCTTGGTAAAAGTCACTGGAGCAGGATCAGGTGGGTTAAAGAAAGAAGGAAACTCATGGGTTGTGCTAAAACCACTTTAATAATTGGAAAGAAAAGTCAAAATATTGGAAGGGAGAAAAAAATCCCCAAAGAGAAGCAAATCCCCCCCGTGCCCCCACTCAGCTGCACCCCAACCCCCAGCCATGGCTCAGGGAGGGCGTCCCCTGGGCTTGTGCAGTGTCCCCCTGCAGCGGGGGGTCCCCGTGCCCCCCGGCCCATCCTGCCGTCCTGGTGACACCGGTGGCTCCGTTCCTGAGCCCTCGTCTTGGCCGGGCACGGTGGCAGAGGTGACAGCGGTGTCCTCGTGGCTCAGGGGGTGCCGATGGCCACTGCCAGGGCCAGCATGGCCAGGAGGAGCCCCCTGAGATGCGGAGGTTCCCTGCGGATGCTGCTGCCTGGGGGGGCAGGGGAAGAGGGTCAGGGGGAGCTGGGTTACCACTGACTCCCTACTTTCCACAAACTAAAATAAAAAATAGAAATCCCTCATCTCGAGGTGTGGATTGGCTCTGCCACTGGGAAATGAGCCCATTGTCAGGACAACACCCTGACATCCCATCCCATCCAATGCCATGCAGTGCCAGGAGAGCAGCTGGAGCTGTGTAATGCCCAAAACCATAGCACCCCCATCCCCTGCCCCACCACCATCACCCCTCTCCCAGCAGAGCTAGTGCCCTGGTGCCACCCCGACCCTGTCCCCACGCCCGACCTCAGGTGTCCCCACCCCAGGGATGTCACCTCGGAGCCACGCGCAGTTGTATTTGCTGTACACGCCGTGGGAGCGGAGCTGGATGTTGGTTTTTTCCCCTTGGCGGGTGACACTGGTGACATTAAAGGTCTCGAAGGGCGGGATGAGGACTTCCTCCTCGTTAGGGTAGTTGGAGAAGTTTCGGATGTTGGCACCGTGGCAGGTGTGCACCTCGAAGAAGGTGTCGGTGCCATAGTGCTCGCTGACGTTTTTCAGCAGGGAGCTGGAGGCGAACTGGCCAAAGCGGATGGTCCTGCCAGGCTCAGTGAGGAACCGGATCCCTTCGATACCCCGGTACACGTCGAGGCAGCGGGGGTGGCTCTCCTCATCCCTCAGGTTATCCAGGGCCTCAGTCAGGAGGAAATGTACCACCTTGAAGGGGAAGTTGTGCAGGTATTCCTGGTGGGAGCGCCCCGCGCTGCGCACGGCCTTGTTGAACTCCAAGTATAGGCCCTCCTCCATCGAGTAGGCCATGAGGGCGATGGCCTGTTCCCGCGGCAGCTGGGACCCCACAAACTTGCGGCTGTGCCATTTGATGGTGGCCTTGCCCCAGGCGTCAGCATAGTCGCTGTTGGTGGCAAACTCAGTGCGGTTGAGCGCCCTCAGCGCCTTCGTCATTTTGATGCGGCAGCGCAAATACTGGTCATCGAAGGAGTGGGGGGCCATACTCAGTTCAATCTCCCTGAGGGTACTGTTAAGGCCTGGCCAGCGTGGGGGGACGCTGCTGGCCAGAGTCGTGGCCAGCAGCACCAGCATCAGGAGCTCCATGGTGGGCAGAGACTCTCCAGGGACCCCTCAGGCACTGTGGGGACGCAGGCAGGGCCGCGGCCGCTTCCTCTGGGAGGGACTGGGGAGGTGGGGAGGGGGAGTGGGGTCAGCCCGGGGAGAGGGGGACACCCCCGGCCGCACCCCCGGCCAGGAGCCCCCCGGCCACGTCCCAGCACTGCCCTGACCCCCACCCCGGTCCCACGGGCCATCGCCCCCCGTGCCCAGCACCCCGGCCCCGGCCCCCGCAGCCCCACGGTGTCACCCCAGGACCCCGGCCCCAAGTGTTACCTGTGCCCTGCGCTGGGTGTGGGGTCTGGGTGCTGCTCCCGGCCCCCCCTGAGCTCCTGCAGAGGGAACACGGGGCTGCTCCGGCTTTTTATGGCTGGGATGGTTGGGCCTGGATCCAGACCCTCCTTCCTGCTCCCAGGTAATTTTACTGTCCCCCCACAGGCCTTAGAGCAGCCGCTGCCCCTCCAGCCACAGAGACACATGGGAAGGTCCCTTCCCACCCAAACCAGTCCATGATTCCATGACTCTGTGAAAAATTTCTTCCTCACAGTTTCACAGCCACTGCCCATTACGGGCAGTGAAACTGAAAGGCCCTTGGACTGTTCTCACCTCCTCCTGCCTGCACAAAGGCCTGTTCCTCACCAGCACCTCACCAGCACCTCACCAGCACCTCACCACCGCCTCACCAGCACCTCACCAGTGCCTCACCAGTGCCTCACCAGTGCCTCAGCAGTGTCT
>NW_020885630.1:0-11140 GCF_003945725.1 Corapipo altera
CCAGGGAAGCTGTGGCTGCCCCAGCCCTGGAAGTGGGGGGTCCCTGAGCGAAATCTGCCAAAAATCAGGGATTCATTTCCCACTTTACCATTCCCACAGTGATTCCTTTCTCTCTCCTCTGCTCCATCACAAGAGATCTGGTCCATACTTATTTCTTTTGCTTAAAAAAGTTGTGAAACCCACGAGTTTTTCATTTCTAAGAAGAATAAACTCCCCTGGACAGCTGTTGACAACCATCTTGGGGTGTCTGATGCCTCTTTTGCCCTTTTCCTGGAAGCCCTGGGGTGTGACCAGCCCTGCAGCCCGATCTGGGAGCTGTCTGTGCTTCCCAGAGCTCCTAAACAACAACATTTGGGGCCAGAATTCCACCAGTTTACCCCCACTGACCTCCAAAGGATTAATAGATGCCAGTTCTCCTCTCTGCCAGCCAAAAAGTTCTGCTGATTTACACCCACAAAGGGCTGGACCAGCATCCCTCAAACTCCTGGGTGGCTTCTGTGAGGGATCTTTGGCTGCTCCCAAAGTTCAGGAGCAGCTCCTGGTAAATCCAGCAGCACTGGGGCAGAGAGAAAACCAGGAGAATCTTGAAAAGAACAAGCTTTAATGGAATTAATTTGGGAGTGTTTTGTGTAGAGGAGTCCAAAATTCCTCCTCTTTCTCAAAACTGTTTTCCAAGTTGTTTGTTTTTTTTTTTCCCTCTGTAGATATTTCTGGGTGTCTCCAGGCAACATTCCTTAGGGAATTTCTGAATGGACAAGCAACTAACTCAGATACCCCTTTGTCCCTTTAATTGGGGCACGGGTACAAAATCCATTGACTTTGTCATGGATTTTTAGGACAGAAAAAAACATTTTAGGGCGGAATCTCAGAGGGTTTAAACCAGAAGTTGTGTCCTGGAGCAAGAGATGTCTCCCCAAAAAAACCCAGCCATGGAATCATGGGGAGAGGAGAGGTGGCAGAAACAACAAAAAAGAGATGAAAAATGATTTTAAAGGTTTAATTGAGCACAACCCCAGTTTTTAAAACATCTCCCAGCTCCAAAATATCATGGAAGGAGAAGGTTGAAATGAGATGATCTCCAAGGTCCCTTCCAACCCAAAACAGTCTGGGATTCTGGGAGACTTTGCTAAATGTTCCCTGACAGCATCCAATGGATCCTCTAAAGCAGGAACGTCTGCCTAGGGATGTGATGGAGGATGTGGGAATTCTGCTCGAGCCACTTGATGTAAATCAACCCCACAAACTGAAGAAGGCTCTCTTCTCTCTGCCAGTGGCCAGAAACAGGTACCTCTGGAAAACTACAGGAATAAGAGGAGCACAGGATGAAAATCTTCATCCCAGGAGCTTCCTAAGCTGGATGTAGTGTCTGTTTATCAGCACTGCAGCATTTTTAGCTTCCCTGTGTTTGTCCACCTGTTGGAACCCTTTAAAGCCCTTTAACCCTTTAAACCCTTTTCAAACCTTCAAACCCTTTTCAAACCTTCAAACCCTTTTAGAATCCACCCTGTCTGCAACAAAAAAAAGTTTAATAACTTGGCTGTGCTTGAGATGAAAAACAATCTTTGGCTTCTGCAGAAGCTGCTCCCCAGCACTTCCACTTGATTTCAGAAGTGCTGGCAGAGCAAAAGAGCTTGAACCTCTTTTAAGTTCCCTTTGCCATGTTTTGGTCTCAGAAAGAAACCTCTGTGCTCGTTTCTACACCCTCCTGCTCCTCAGCTGATGTGCGAGCGCACTGGGACAGAAAAATGCCATTTTTGGGGCAATGGTTTTCACCTCTGTGGCTCAGATCTGATTTATTGATGATTTAGATGAGGGGATTGAGTCCACCAGCAGCAAACTTGCAGATGACACCAAGCTGGGGGGGAGTGTCCATCAGCTGGAAGGCAGGAGGGCTCTGCAGAGGGACCAGGACAGGTTGGATCCATGGGCTGATTCCAATGGGATGAGGTTCAACCAGGTCAAGGGCCGGGTCCTGCACTTTGGCCACAACAACCCCCGGCAGCTCCAGGCTGGGCCAGAGGGGCTGGAGAGCAGCCAGGCAGGAAGGGAGCTGGGAGTGGGGATGGACAGGAAGCTGAACAGGAGCCAGAGTGTGCCCAGGGGGACAAGAGGGCCAATGGATCCTGGCCTGGCTCAGGAACAGTGTGGCCAACAGGTCCAAGGAAGTGATTCTGCCCCTGGACTCAGCGCTGGTGAGGCCACCCCTGGAGTGCTGTGTCCAGTTCTGGGCCCTCAGCTCAGGAAGGACATTGAGGGGCTGGAGCAGGTCCAGGGAAGAGCAACAAGGCTGGGGAAGGGACTGGAGCACAATTCCCATGAGGAGAGGCTGAGGGAGCTGGAGCTGTTCAGCCTGGAGAAGAGGAGGCTCAGGGGAGACCTCCTCACTCTCTGCAACTCCCTGACAGGAGGGGGGAGCCAGGGGGATGTTGGTCTCTTTTCCCAGGCAACCATGAGCAAGACAAGAGGGCTCGGTCTTCAGCTGTGCCAGGGGAGGTTTAGGTTGGACATTAGAAAGAATTTCTTTCCAGAGAGGGTGCTCAGCCATTGGAATGGGCTGCCCAGGGAAGGGGTGGATTCTCCATCCCTGGAGGTGTTTAAGGTGAGACTGGATGTGGCATCAGTGCCATGGGCTGGGAACCACAGCGGGGTTGGATCAAGGGTTGGACTGGATGATCTCGGAGGTCCCTTCCAACCCAGCTGATTCCATGATTCTATGATTCTGCTGAAAGAACAGGGAGTATTGGGTACCAAATCCAAGCAGCTTCAGCTGTTCTTTATTATCCCCTAATTTTACTTCTTTCCAACATCTTTCCAACAGGAACCCTTTAGGCCCTTAAATATTATTTACTGCCATGCCTCACCAAACCTCCTGCTCCTGCTCTTTGTTTTTTCATGTTCTCTTTTCCTTCCTATTGATTTTCTGCCTCTCTGGGTTTTTCCTTTGCCTCAGAAAAACCTCCCAGAGCTCGGGGCCATTTTTCATCCTGTTTTTCCTCCTGGCCATCGATTCCCCTCATTAATCTCCCCAGCCCAGGGACAAGAGGCCTCTGAGAAGCACCAGGGATATAAATGATGAGGTGAAGAGCTGCCCTTTGCCTATCAGGGCTCTTATGGGGCTGTGGTCCCTCAGAAACCACCAAATTCCTCTTCCCTGAGTAATTTACCTCGATTAGGTAACGAGTTCCAAAATCAGCAGCCTGTGGTGCGTGTTGTGACCTTCCAAAGCTGCAAAGGGACCAGGAGGAACTGGAATGATGCTTTATCAGGGTTTCCAGCCTTCACTGAGGGCTGTGTGGAGCAGCTGATGCGTTTTGCCCCTTTGGGAGTTGTTCTGTTGTAAAGGAAAGGGGTTTATTCCTCGTGTGAGGGTTTGGGTGTGCTTCATGAACTGGAGGGTCAATTGGCTTAAATGCACAGGGAAGTTCCCACAGATCCCACTGATGTAGGTGGGGGGTTCACCTGGAGAAGAGAAGGATCCAGGGAGACCTTGGAGCCACTTGCAGGGTCTAAAGGGGCTCCAGGAGAGCTGGAGAGGGACTGGGGACAAGGAGTGGAGGGACAGGACACAGGGAATGGCTTTAGGCTGAAAGAGGATAAATTTAGATGGGATATTGGGAAGGAATTCCTGGCTGGGAGGGTGGCGAGGGGCTGGAATGGATTTCTCAGAGAAGCTGTGGCTGCTCCTGGATCCCTGGAAGTGTCCAAGGCCAGATTGGAGCAACCTGGGCTAGTGGAAGGTGTCCCTGCCCATGCAGGGGGTGGAACTGGATGATCTCCAAGGTCCTTCCATCTCAACCCATTCTGGGATTCAGTGATTCCCATTTCCCTGCAGATGTTCATTTTATCAAAAACTTCTCCTGGGTGTTTGTGGCTGGACTCGATGCTCTCAGAGGCCTTTTCCAACCTTAAGGACTCTGTGATTTTATTCATCCCCATCCCTGGAAGCGTCCAAGGCTGGGCTGGAGCAACTTGGGATACTGGAAGGTGTCCCTGCCCATGGAACTGATCTTTCAGGTCCCTTCCAACCCAAACCATTCCAGGATTCTGTGATACCTGCCCTGGGATTTGGCACATCCTGTGTCCCTGTGCCCAAATGTATCCACAGGATGGAGGAGAAGCCAACAGAAGGTTGGCACACGTGACCAAGGCCCTGGACCAAAGTCACCAGACAAGAGCTGAGAACTCCTGATTTGATCTTATAACTGTCTGAGAGCTCCTGGTTTGATCCCATAACTGTCTGAGAGCTCCTGGTTTGATCCCATAACTGTCTGAGAGCTTCTGGTTTGATCCCATAACTGTCTGAGAGCTCCTGGTTTGACCCTATAACTGTCTGAGAGCTCCTGGTGTGATCCCATAACTGTCTGAGAGCTCCTGGTTTGATCCTAGAACTGTCTGAGAGCTGCTGGTTTGATCCTATAACTGAGAGCACAGGATTTCATGGAAGGCAAGCCAGTCCAGGGCTTTTTGTGTGGGAAGAGCTGCCCAGTGTTCCTCCCTTTAGGAGCCAACAGGCTGCTCCTGTCCTTCAGAATTAGTTCACATCTCCAAAGATCCATTTTTTTGGTGTGATTCCAAGGGATAAAGTTGCCTCCTGATTAGCAGACTCCCAATATCTCTCTTTGGTCTTTGTGCGTCTCCTGTCTCTCCACATTTCTTTTGTCCTGCTGGCTTTGTTTGCTTTGGGAATGTTACAAACCTCCTGGAAGCCACTGGGAGGCTCTGAACAGGCTTTGATGGGGTTTGGATTAATCAAGGGATAATTAATGATGGATTCAGCTCTGGCATTATTGGGTTGAAATGTCTGGGGGACTCTCAGTGCAACGTCTGGTGTTTCTTTTAAGTCACTTTGCTTAATTATCCTGAACTGAATCAAAAGCTCTCGGAAGGGAAAGGAAAACAACAAATTATTTGTCACTTTTAAATGCGAGGAGCTGGTTGCTTCCCATCATTATCCAGTGGCTTTGCCGAGTCAGGTGCTGCAGGAAATGGGCTTGGAAACACAATTTTTGATGAACCCCTGGATATAAAGTGTTGCATCACCCTCAGTCCTCAGAGGGGGACTGGAAACACAGAAGAATTAAGTCACTGTTCTTAAGTAGGTGCTGATGAATTCTTTGAAACAAGATCCCGTGGAAATCAAGAAGAATCCAGGCTTCCTCTTCTCCAAACCAGGGTTTCTTGGAGATTGGGCACTCAACCAAGGACCTTTTTGGACACTTTTGGGCACAGAAATCCTTTTGGGACAAGCCAAGGGTGTGGGGTCAGCAGAGAACAACCAATCCCTCAGACACGTTTTTGATGACACGGAGGAGCCACATTTGATTTTTGCTGATACAGATGTGCCCCATTTCCATATTTCCCAGATTTTTGCTCCCTGGCACTTTAATTTGGGTGCCACAGCAGCAAGTTGGTGATCAGTTCACCAGCAGAGCCAGCTGAGCTTCCTCATCTTTGGTGTCCCAGGGGTTGGGTGTCCAACCCACAGCCCTTGTTTCGTCTTCCCCCCTCTGAGATCCCATTCCAGCTTGGAGCAGCTGGAAGGCTTTGGGAGTCAGGTTTGGGGAAAACTGGAACGAGGCACAGGAAGTGCTGAAGTGAAGTTTGGGGTATTTGGAGAACAGTCCATCTCCAGCTTCACTCTTTGGGACAACACAACCTAAGAACCAGTCAGATAAACAGATTCCTGCAGAGGTGCAGCAGGAGCTGGAGGTGTTTGATGACACATAAACCCCAATTAAGTGAAGCCAGGGAATCTTTTAGGACTGTGGCTGAAGGTGCAGAGCTGCAGGGACTTTTCCTCCTGATCTGTTGAGGATGAATAGACAAGACTGAGCTGGCAAACCCACAGGACCATCATTCCTTCCTGGGTTTGACTCCTTCCACAGCTTCCCTCGCTCTCACAGCCTCTGCTCCCACTGCCCACAGCAAGAACTCAACAATATCTCCTGGGTTAAGCTTGGTTTAAAGGCATGTTGCCAGTTTTAGCTGCAGGGAAATGCAGCTTGAAACGAATCTCCCCCCCACAGCGACATCTTCCCGTTTTAAGTGCCCAAAAAAGGAAGGAAACTCGAGGAACTCGAGGTTCTTTTCCTGATGACACTCGGTGCAAAGACAAAGCAATGCAGAACCTGGCAGATCAAAAGACCTCTCCCATGGACCTGTTCACAGATAGAAAATACAAGGAGAGACATGCAGAAAAAAACCTCTTTCCCACAGAGCTGGTCCTTCTGCAATATTTGGGGATTTTTTGGAGAATGGGGAAAGCTCAAAAATCACAGAATCATAAAATAGTTTGGGTTGGAAGAGACCTGAAAGCTTGTCCAGTTCCACCCCCTGCCATGGGCAGGGACACCTTCCACTGGCCCAGGTTGCTCCAACCTGGCCTTGGACACTTCCAGGGATCCAGGGGCAGCCACAGCTTCTCTGGGAAATCCATTCCAGTCCCTCCCCACTCTCCCAGCCAGGAATTCCTTCCCAATATCCCATCTAAATTTATCCTCTTTCAGCCTAAAGCCATTCCCTGTGTCCTGTCCCTCCATCCCTTGTCCCCAGTCCCTCTCCAGCTCTCCTGGAGCCCCTTTAGACCCTGCAAGTGGCTCCAAGGTCTCCCTGGAGCCTCAGTGTGGCTGCAAAGGGATCCTATCGACTGAAATCCCGTGTTTTGAAGTTCCAGTGCCAAACTTTGTGTCCATCACCAGGCAAGATACGTTTGTTCCTCCTTTCAGCTGTTTGTTACCGGGCTGCAAACGGAAATTAGGAAAATCATGTCAAGACAAGAGACTTTTTGGATCATTTCCGACAGTGGGAAGTGAGGGAAGCGAAGAACAAACAGGACAAGGCTAGAACTGCATTTCCTATGGCTGTGTCCCTCTAGGAAGGTCAGCAGTGTCTAACCCACTGCCCTTATGACCCAGGAGTTTCTTTAATCCCTTTATAATCCCATTTCCAAGGTTGTTTTCCATAACATTCTGCCATTCAGTTCCACGGCTGAAATCCCAGATTTGCTTCCTGTTTTTCCTGGGGAGTCCCTGCACCCTGAGCCTATTCCAGAATTCCAGACTCATAGAATCTCAGAATCCCAGAATCACAGACTTCCAGACTCACAGAATCATAGAATTCCAGAATCACAGACTTCCAGACTCACAGAATCATAGCATTCCAGATTCACAGAACTCCAGAATCTCAGACTCTCAGAATTCCAGAACTCCAGACTCCAGAATCCCAGAATTCCAGAATTACAGACTCACAGAATTACAGACTCACAGAATCATAGAATTCCAGAATTCCAGGCTCACAGAATTCCAGACCCACAGAATCCCAGACTCACAGATTTCCAGACTCACAGAACCACAGAATTCCACAATCACAGAATTCCAGACTCATAGAACCATAGAATTCCAGACTCACAGACTCCCAGACTCACAGAATCCCAGAATCACAGAATCTCAGACTCACAGAATTCCGGACTCAAAGAATCCTAGAATTCCAGAACTCCAGACTCACAGAATCATAGAATTCCAGAGTTACAGCCTCATAGAATTCCAGAATTACAGCCTCACAGAATTCCAGTCTCACAGAATCCCAGAATCACTGACTCACAGCCTGAGAGAATTCCAGCCTCACAGAGTGGAAAAGGCTGGAAACCTTCCAGTTTTCCAGAGGACTTGCAGGGCTCTTCCCTTTTGGCCCTGGCTTTTGGCCTCCCTCTATTTTTGTAAGCACAAATCATTCTTTTCCATCATTCCCAGACTGATAAAAATTGGAAGTCCACCCTGCTGCCAAAAGGAGGGATCCTCTCCCTGCTCCCCATGCCGTGGGATGACAACACAGTGGCTGAGAACCAACCAACTCATTCCATCCGTGTCACCACCCCCATTCCATGGATCTGGGAAGGTACAAGACACAGGAGTGACAAGACTTGGGAAAGAAGAGAGGGGGTGGGATCATTGATTTCTTCAGGAAAAAGCACATCCTTATGGAATCAAAGAATCCCAGGATGATTTGGGTTGGAAGGGACATTAAAGCTCATCCAGTGCCACCATCCCAGGTAGTTCCAATCTGGCCTTGGACACTTCCAGGGATGGGATAAAGAGAATCAAAGAGCCACTGAGGTTGGAAAAAGCCTCTGAGATCATCGAGTCCAACCAAAAATACCCTTGGGAAGCACCTTGTCCCTGCCCTGACTCTGGAGAATTTCTACCTTTGGATCTGGGTGAACTCAGCCGGTTCCACCCCTGAACCTCCTGCCCCGTGTCCTTCCCCATCCCACCAAGAACACCGAGAGACCTAAAAATAACTCCCTGGAAAAGCTCCTGGGGGCAGGGATGGCGAGTTTGTCGGGGGTGATTAAGGCCATGAATAAATTATCTCGTGGGCAGTGATGGTCTGTTTGTCGGGGGGTGATTAAGGCCATGAATAAATTATCTCGGAGCACCTGGTAATGAACGGCCCCGTTCTTTCCATCCCGAGGGGCACGGCTTGAACCTTGGGATGGAGTGCCTGAACCCAAAAAACGATGGTTATCCCGAGCAAAAACAGCCCCCAGAGCGGGAGACAAGGACACGGGGGCCAAACTGGGGCCATGCTGAGAGATCCTGCTTAGCCCAGCAAAAGTGGGAATATAGAATCAGCTGGGTTGGAAGGGACCTCCAAGATCATCAAGTCCAACCCCTGATCCAACCCCACTCTGGTTCCCAGCCCATGGCACTGATGCCACATCCAGTCTCAGCTTAAAAACCTCCAGGGACGGAGAATCCACCCCCTCCCTGGGCAGCCCATTCCAAGGGCTGAGCACTCTCTGGAAAGAAATTCTTCCCAATATCCAACCTAAACCTCCCCTGGCACAGCTGAAGACCGAGCCCTCTTGTCTTGCTGATGGTTGCCTGGGAAAAGAGACCAACCCCCCCTGGCTCCCCCCTCCTGTCAGGGAGTTGCAGAGAGTGAGGAGGTCTCCCCTGAGCCTCCTCTTCTCCAAGCTGAACAGCCCCAGCTCCCTCAGCCTCTCCTCATGGGAATTGTGCTCCAGTCCCTTCCCCAGCCTTGTTGCTCTTCCCTGGACCTGCTCCAGCCCCTCAATGTCCTTCCTGAGCTGAGGGCCCAGAACTGGACACAGCACTCCAGGGGTGGCCTCAGCAGCACTGAGTCCAGGGGCAGAATCACTTCCTTGGACCTGTTGGCCACACTGTTCCTGAGCCAGGCCAGGATCCATTGGCCCTCTTGTCCCCCTGGGCACACTCTGGCTCATGTTCAGCTCCCTGTCCATCCCCACTCCCAGCTCCCTTCCTGCTTGGCTGCTCTCCAGCCCCTCTGGCCCAGCCTGGAGCTGCCGGGGGTTGTTGTGGCCAAAGGGCAGGACCCGGCCCTTGGCCTTGTTAAATACCCTGTTAAATAAATGGAAGGGCTCCCGCCAGGAAAAGAGTTCCTCGTTTCTCAGTTATTCATTTCCCAGGAGGAGAAGTTAAAGATTGACCCACATGAGCTGGGGTTGGCGGCCCAGGCGGGTTCAGGGCCTGGAGCAGAGTTTGGTTCCAGCCTGGGGGACACCGAGTCCCAAAGTGACCAGGGAAAAACCTTCCCCCCCGTGGTTTTTAGTGGTTTTCAGTTATTTTTCAGCTTCTATAATAAATATAATATAATATAATTAATATAATATAATATAATATAATATAATATAATATAATATAATATAATATAATGTAATGTAATGTAATATAATATATAAATTCATGTTAAAATACTATATAAATAATAATGTATTATATAAGTCTAATGGTAATTAAAAAACCTTTTTTCCCCCCTTGTTTTTTTAGTGTTTTTCAGTTCTTTTTCAACTTCTACAATAAGCATAATATAAACAACATAATATAAAATATAGTATAATATGTAAATAACAATATATAAAATAATAGAATATGTAAATATATATTTTAAAATAATATATTATTAATAATATAGTATAGAAATCTAATGGTGATTAGAAAACCTTTCTCCCCCCCTTGGTTTTTAATGTTTTTCAGTTCTTTTTCAGCTTCTATAATAAATATTATATAATATAAAAATGTTAATTAATGTATATTTATATACATTCTAAACAGGTATATACATTATTAAAAAGTAAAAATATGTATCATAATATTATAAATGTTAACTTACATTTTATATGCATTATTTAAAAATAAAAATATATATTATAATAGTAAAAATGTTAATTAATGTATATTTATATACATTCTAAAAAATTAAAATAAATAAAAATATTTATTGTAAAAGATTTATATGCATTATTTAAAAATAAAAGTATGTATTATAATAATAAAAATGTTAATAATGAATGTTTCATATATATTATTTAAAAATATGTAATCTAATATCATGAATGTTAATGTATATTTTATATCCATTATTTAAAAATAAAAATGTGTATTATGATATTATTATGAATGTTAATTGATTTATATTGTATATACATTCTAAAAAATTAAATTAATGAAAATATTATAAATGTTAATTAATGCATGTTTTATATAAATTATTTAAAAATAAAAGTATGTATTGTAATATTATGATTGCTTAATTTATATTTATATACATTCTAAAAATTAAAATAAATAAAAATATTTATTGTAATATAAATGGTAATTAATCCATGTTTTATATACATTACTTTAAAATATTATAATATTATGAATGTTGACTTGTATTTTATATACATTCTAAGATTAAAATAAATAAATACATGTATTATAATGTAAATAATGTTAATTAATGCACATTTTATGTATATTATTTAAGAATTAAAAAAGCATGTATTGTTTTATTATAAATGTTAATTAATGTAGATTTAATATACATTATTAAAAATAAAATAAAATAAAATAAAATAAAAATGTGTGTTATAATATGAATGTTAATTAATTTATAGTTTCTATACATTTTAAAAATTAAAATAAGAGTATTTATTGTAATAGTATGTGTTAATAAATTCCAAACCTTCCCTTCCCAAACCTTCTCAAACCTTCCCAAACCTTCCCTTCCCAAATCTTCCCTTCCCTTCCCTTCCCAAATCTTCCCTTCCCAAACCTTCCCTTCCCAAACCTTCCCTTCCCTTCCCTTCCCTTCCCTTCCCTTCCCTTCCCTTCCC
>NW_020885631.1:0-11114 GCF_003945725.1 Corapipo altera
TCTCAGGGCTCTCGCAGCTCCCCCCTCTCTCCAGGAATCAAGGCATGAGGACACCGAGGCACCCCCACGGCAACCCCGCTCCCGCTCTCCCCCCTCCTCTTACCCCCCTCTCCCACCCCTTTCCCATCAGCCCCCAAAACCCCAGCTCCCCCCAGTTCCCTTTGGGGGTGACCCACCACCACTCATGCTCCCTTTGGGGGTCTCACCCGCTATTTTCACTTCTCTCTGTACAAAATTCCTTCCCAATATCCAACCTAAACCTCCCCTGGCACAGCTCAAGACCCAGCCCTCTGGTCCTACTGCTGCTTCCTGGCACAACAGCCCCACCCCCACCTGGCTCCAACCTCCTGGCAGGGACTTGCAGAGAGTCAGGAGGTCTCCCCTGAGCCTCCTCTTCTCCAGCCTCAACACCCCCAGCTCCCTCAGCCTCTCCTCACCCCACTTGTGCTCCACTCCCTTCCCCAGCCTCGCTGCTCTTCTCTGCACCTGCTCCAGCCCCTCCAGGGCCTTCCTCAACTCAGGGGCCCAGAGCTGGACACAGCACTCCAGGGGTGGCCTCACCAGCGCTCACTCCAGACCAACAATCACTTCCCTGCTCCTGCTGACACACTCTTCCTCACACAGGACACCAGCCATTGGCCCTCTTGGCCACCTGGCCACACTCTGCCTCCTCTTCAGCTTCCTGTCCATCCACACTCCCAGCTCCCTTTCTGCCTGCCTGCTCTCCAGACACTCTGGCCCCAGCCCGGGGGGCTGACAGGGCTTCTTGTGCCCAAAGGGCAGGACCCGGCCCTTGGCCTGCTGGAACCTCATCCCTTGGAATCAGCCCATGGATCCAGCTTGGCCAGGTCCCTCTGCAGAGCCCTCCTGCCTTCAGCACATCAACACACCCCCAGCTTGGTGTCAGCTACACATTTGCTGATGAAATGCCTGGTTCTGCAGCAGCTGCAGATGCTCAAGGGGCAGCAGGACCAACTCAGGGGCTTGGGGGGGCCTGGGGGTCTTTGAGGTGTGGGAGGGTCTTGGGGGAGCTGGGGAGGGGCTTTGGGGACTGGGGGTACAAACCAGTACAGACCAGCACAGACCAGTACAGACCAGTACCTCCTCACTGCTCCCCAGATCTCTCCTGGAGCTGGGCCACGTTGTCCTGGGACACCTGAGCCCCCCCAGTGCCCTCCCAGTACAGCCCAGTGCCCCCAGTACAGCCCACTGTGCTCCTGTCCCAGGGTGCCGGGTGATCCCTCTTTAGGGGGGTTGGATAGGATTTGACAGGGGGGCTGTGGGAGATCTGGGGAGATTTGGAGGGGTTGGATGGGGATTTGGGGGTTTTGAGAAGCATTGGGTGTATTTGGGAGAGTTAAAAGGGTCTTGGGGGCATTGGGGGGTCAAAGGTATCTGGAGAGGAGGGGAGTAAAAGAAAAAAAGGGAGGTTGAGGGACATTTGGGGGGGGTTAATGGGGCCTAGAGGGGGAGAGGAGAGGCTTCCCTACGAGCAAGTCAGTCCTGAGACCCCCTTTGTGTCCTCAAGACTCTTTTGGTGTCTCCAACTCCCCCCTTGGCACCCCCAATTTCACTGTCCCCAAATCCCTCCCCACTGTCCTCAAACCCCACCCCTGATTTCCCCAACCCTCCATCTCACCCCAGGAGCCCCACTGGACCCTCTGAACGAAAACACTCCCCCCCACACACACTCACAGAAAGGCCAAGGGCATCTGGGGACACGCTGGGGACAGTTGGGGGGCTTTGGGGGGCACTGGGTGATTACTGGGGGATACTGGGACACACTGGAGGGAACCAGGAGGCACTGGGAGAGACTGGGGAGTTACTGGGGGATTACCAGGACACCTAGGGGGGACACTGGGAGGTTACTGGGCCATACTGGGGGTTACTGGGTGCTCACTGCAGGATCACTGGGCCATACTGGGGGGCAGTGGGAGGTCACTGGGACACACCAGGTGGTCACTGAGGGGGTTACTGGGCCATACTGAGGGTAACAGGGAGGTCATTGGGATATACTGGGGGCACTGGGATCCCCTTACCCACATGTGGTACATCTCCCCGACTATTTTGGGGGGCATCCCTAGGACTCCTCCCCTGGGAGCTGGGGGACCCCCTGAACCCACTGCTGGGCTTTAGGGGACCCTCCACAATCCCCTCAAAACCCCTGAAATCCCTCCCTCGACCTGTCGAAACCTCCTCAAGGACCCCTCATCCCTCCCCAGCACCCTCTAAACCCTCTCAGTGACCTGCAAAACTCACCTGAGACTCCCCAAGCCCATTCAGGGACCCCCCAGTCCCCCTCACGGACCCTCAAAACCATCTGGGACCCATTAAACCCTTTAGAGCCCCCAAAACTGCCTCGAAGGTCCCGGCAAAGCCCCCCAGGAACCCCAAACCTCCTCACAGACCCCCAAAGCCCACCTGGGACACCCTAAATCTCCTCAGAACCCAAAACCCCCTTAGAGACCCCCAAACCCTTTCAGGGACCTCCAACCTCTTCCCTGAGTCCCCTTTAGGACACCAAACTCCCTCAGAGACCCCTCACAATGTCCCCGGGAACCCCCGAACCCCCGCGCTAAACCCTCCCGAGCCCTCCAGCCTTTCCACCGACAGCCGGGCTCCCCGCAGCCCCGAGGGGATCCCCAGACCCCGCTCTCGCCGCCCCCCGCGCCAGCTCACACAGCGAAGCGCAGGAGCCGCCGCCTTCTTTTCACTCGGTACCACGAGGCCAAAATGGCGCTCGCTCTGCCCGCCCTCCGCCTTTACAGACCCGCCCCGCAGCCAATCAGCGCGCGGACACGGCCCCTGCCCGCCCTCCGCCACGCCCCCACCTGCGCGGTGCATTGTGGGAGTTGAAGTCCCTGCGGCGGGGGAGGATCGGACTTTTTGGGTTTTTGTTTTTCTGTCTTCTTTTATTTTCTCTTTTTTCTTTCTTTCTTTTTTCTTTCTTCTTTGTTTTCTTCCCTTTTTTTCCTCTCTCTTTTTTCTTTTTTCTCTTTTTATTTGTTCTTTCTTTTTTTTTCTCTTTTTTTTCCTGTTTTTTATTTCTTTTTTTTTCTTTTTTTTTTCTTCTTTTTCTCTTTTTTCTCCCTTTTTTAAAATTTTTTTTTTCTTATTTTTCCCTTTTCCTTTTTTTTTTTACAGTGTTTTCTATTAGTTGTTTTATTCAAGGACGATTTAAACACAGATCAAAACAATCTCCAGGTACATAGCTTACAACAACAGATAATCTGCCATTGTTCCAGGTTTGTGAGGATTCCCAAGATCATAAACACTGAGACATCAAGGGTGGAAGTGAAGTAACTTTATCCTGTCCCTTGCCACAGCCTTCAATCCATACCCAGCTCTGGATTTCTGGAAAGCCGCTGGGCAGGAGCAGGAGATGGAGCTGGTGCTCGGCGGGAGGGGCAGCAACAACAAACCTGTGTCTTTGGCACAGGGGAAGGAATTTAGTGCTTGAGGGGTTACATTCCACAGGCTCCCCTGGGGATCAGCTTATGCTTGGACAGTGACAACAGCAAGAACATTCCTCATCAAAATGCCAGACGGGAAGGGAGTGGAGGGGGAGCAGGGGCAGGAAAAGGAAGCAGAGCGATGGAAGATGGGCTGGGGCGGTCGGGGCTGGGGGAAGGCAGGCTGGACAATGCCTTGTTTGGTCCAGCAGCTGGACCAGCTCCAGGGCAGATGTCGGGGGAGCCTCTGCCACAGGGACATGCCCAAACAGACCCTACAAAAGCTCTCAGAGTGGTTGGGGGCTCTGGGCGGGGCTGCGCTCTCGCCTCAAGCCAGGATATCCCAGGGCAGTGGAACAGCAATTCCTGTCAGCTCCCAGCAAAGATTATTGGGGTTTGCACCGGGGAAATATTGACGCTCCAGCTTCTTCTTCTCTTTTTAGAACTTTGAGCTTGCAGTCGGGTAGAAGGGCTGGTGGGGGAGTGGGAAGAGACCCACTGAGGGACACATCTCATCCTTCAGTTAGATGGAGCTAAACCCCTAATCTTACTTAGGAAGAGCTGCTGATGTTCAGTTTTCTTCTTTCCCTTCTTATTTAGTGGGATATTACATTTCACTGCAGTATTGGTGATAGAATGGTATGTCAGCTGGAATGGTTTGGTTTTTACACAGAGCATAAATGAATTTTAAGGAAGGTATTTCTACATAAGTGAGGCCTCAAAAAAAAACCCAAAACCCAAAAGGTAATATAAGTGCAGAATCAAGTGCAGAACTTTGGGGTTTTCTTTTTAATTCTTGGGTAGAAAAGCCATCCCAGTTAGGGACAGCAATTTACTGCATTGCTGAAAAAAAACCAAACCAACCAGTCAACAAAAAAAGAAATCTGACTTGTTCTCTTTCAGATTTGTTTTTGATCATAAGAATCCTTCTAGTGAAAAGGGCTAATTTACTCTTTCTAGAGGAATATTTTAAGTGTGATTATCACAATATCACAGCTGCTGAAAAGGTCTAAAATAGGACATTGACCTTGAACCTGTTCCTGCGTTTAGGATGTGGTGCTTAACATTCAAGAAACAATAGAACTGCAAGTCATTTATTAATGTATCATCTCAAATGTTCACTCTTGCTCTGTAAAGACATGCCACAAGGACTGTAGAAAGCTTGCAGTATCCCATGAAGTACATGTGGTATTTTATCAGTGTAAATATGGATAAGATCTTCAAGATTTCTGCTGGCAATGCTCCATAACTAAAGTAAATTTTCCCTTAGGTGCTGCACTAGTTTCTGATTTAATTCTTACTGACATTCCACCAGTCACATTATTAGCTTCACCAAAGGAAAGGGAAATAATCCTGTATTAATTAAACAGAGCAACTGAATTCCCTCACTCATCTTATCCTTGGCTGTCTGAGACAGGAATGTACTTCAGTTTCCCTACAGAAACTTCCATGAAAAAAGGAGCTTGGGGTGATAGTGAGAGATCCATATTGAAGGGTGTGCCTGAATTATCTTTAGGGAGGAGACCTTTTTGGTGGGTGACAGGCAATGTACCTGTGGTTCCCTTTTTCTTTCAGGGTTGTTTTTCCCTTTCTTTTTGTCAGAGGTTTTGGAAAAGGTGTTTTGTCAAGAGAATAATATTCATTTATGGCAATGTGAACAGTTTCTATCCTCTACCAGTGAAGGCAGTCATCTAAATACCCATACCCATGCCCTTGAAAATAAAACAAGGAGAAAATATGGAGTATTTGTTTGAGACCAGATACATTGAATATAGTTCAGTAACATGGAAAGGCAATTGCTGTTATTTCACAGAGACATGTTTTTGTATGCTGAAACTGAGGGAGCAGCAAAAGCTAAAAGCCTTGCTCTGTGTCTTTGTGAACACACTGTGGGGAAGTTTAAAGGAACATTCAGAGGTTGTGTTGTGTGAGTCTTTTTCCCTCAGATCAAAACAAAGAGTAGTTAATGCTGAATCCAGCAGATGACTTTCAAGTAATAACTTGGTCCAGTTTGTCCAACCGTGTCCAAACAGGTGAGGAAAATCTGGAATTTCAGAAGCGTTATTTTTTTACCTCATTAGCAGGATATCCAAGGGTGCACCAAGTGCCTTCCAGTGAGGAGCACAAGAGACCAGTAGACAGTGACAATATTGTTCTAATGTTAATATCACTGGAGCACAGAGTGAGATCACGTCTGAGTTATGTTTCTTTAATCAGCGATTGGGAATAAAGAGAAAATAACATAATTGATGACATTTTAGGATTTATTTATCACTCTTAACACTAAGGTATTTTGCAGCTGGACTTTGAATAAGGTTCCATGGTATATTGCAAATTTCTATCTCAACAGTCTACTTCTTCCGAAAGAAATTCTCAGCAGCTAACACCCTTTCATCATCTGGCTCTTTCCCTGATGCCTTGAGATTGTTGCTCCTTTGGGTAAATACCCATTTGACACAATGCACTGGGCAGCTTCTGCCAAGTGCCACTGAATCTCACTTCTTCCCTTGCCTTGAGGTCGTTGTGCTTTAAGAATCTGGCTGTTCAGATGCCCTGAAATGTCTCTAGTATTTCAATGGGAAGAAGCTTCAAGATGTGCTGTTTGGCACACAGGAAAAATGACCTGCCCAGAGAGCCATGGCAATGTAGGTGCTGCTCAGTAATGCCCCTGGACTGGGACAGGCACTGCTGAGGATTTTTTTATTCCCCTCTCTGATTCCATTCCCACTGTTTTGTACAGACTCCTTGGGGTCAGATTTTGCACTGTTTGATAAGTTAGTGCAGATGTGTGTTTGCAGGCATGTTCTTCTTCTGTATTCCCTGATCAAATTCAGAAAACTGATACCTGGCTTCAGCTTTTATTTCCCCACAGTACTATTTTTATTTGTTTCTCCAGAACAGCTGGAGAAAATGAAGGTACACTTAGCCCCAGTTTACTTGCTGCTGTAATCTCTTGACCTTTTTTTCTTTTCCCCTCCCCCAAACTGATGGGGAACTGTGAAACCCAAGCTCAGGAATGTGGTTGGAATTCCAGGCCCCAGTCTGGGGGAGGTGACACTTTCAGTCCCCAGGGGAAGAAGCCACTGCTTTGTTTGTCAACATGCAAAGGACAGCCCAGGATTTCTGGTTCTCCAAGCAGCAGCACTGGCAGGGAAGAGAGCTGCTGGCTTGGATGGCAGATGGTTGAGAGAAAAGTAGTGATGGCTCACAGGGGGAGAGGAAAAACATGTGATCTGGGGGTGTAAAGCAGGGGGGATGACAAGCTAACAAGGTAGTGGAAGCCACGTGAACAGGAAAAGGAGGGCTTAGAGGAGGCAGATCAGGACAGGAGGAGAGATCCTCATATTTCAGGCCCTGAATATCAAATTTTGGGAGAGAATGAAGGAAAGCAGGAACTAAGCTCATTTGTCCTTTGGTGAGTTTCCAAATGGATCAGCTGTCATATTTTAAGGAGAGTGTATTCCAAGGAACTTAACACAGAGAAGTGACCCTATCAAATGACACATGTATAGGGATTCCTTATGGGTGATTTTTATATGAGAGAACACATACACATGCAAAGATTTGAAAGCATTTCGGAATAAAAAATATTGGAAAAGAGCCATTTTGGTTATAAATCTATAAAGAGACACTTGGAGAGATACTCAGTACAAATAATATATTGGAATCAGCCCCTAGCAACAGCCCTCAATGATGCAGAAAATTATGCTACATTGGCCCCAAAACCCCAAAGCCCACACATCTTTATTAATAGACACACTGTTCCAAAAAAATAAAGGACTGTTGGAGGCATAACATTGGGTGTGAGTGCTGTTTTTTTGTAAAAGAACAAAAGACTAGACCCTCCCCAGGAAAAAAAGCTGTCAGCAAAAGCTGTGCAATGCAACACTGGATTGCATCTGTTGACCAAAAAGACTGCAGTCTTTTACCCAGCAACAAAGGCCAAACAAGACACACTAATGGAGGTGGTAAGTCTCCCTGAAGGGGAGTTGCTCTTCTTTCTTTCCTAACTCTGCAGCTTTCTGTGTTGTCTTGGCTCAGTGCATCCTCCCAGGATCGTTGGATCATTTTGGATGGAGAGGTCATCTAGTCCAACTGCCTCAGCAAATGCAAGGCAACAGTGAAGAAGACAGAACTGTCAAACTTGGGAAGAGTCCACAAAGACCCTGGAGATGTGGCACGAGCTGGAGAAGTTTGTCTTTCTGGGATTCCACAGTGTCTTTGGCTGCAGCAGTAGGTTGTCCCTGTGACCCTGTGGATAACTGTGCAGACCTGGACTCTGGTCTGTCTTGCTGTGGAATAATTCCAAAGGGGAAGAAGAGCTGTTTGCACACAGTTCAGTTCTGTGATATTAAATCCATTCCCTTAGTTTGACTGAAGGCAAAAAGAAACAGAGAGTACTTCTAATTTTTAGGATTTTCAGTTAGATTCCTGAGATCTATTTTCAGCAGGTTTCCCAGTGTTAAACTTCCCCCCTGCTCTAAGGAGTCAGACAGGGAATGCAATTCCTGAAAGGCCAGCAGATCAGGGGGGAGGTGTATGATACCCACTCTCGGTAGGCTGGAGCAGAAAGGAAGCCAGCATGTGACAGAGTCACCTTTTCTCCAGGCCAAACCCCCGCAGCTTCCTGGGCCACTCCCCATCACACTTGTGCTCCAGACCTTTCCCCAGCTCCGTTGCTCCTCTCTGGACACGCTCCAGCGCCTCAGTGTCTTTCTTGCCTGCAGTGGCCCAAGCATAATTGTCTGCCCACCTCTAGATGACAAAACCCACACTGTGTCCATATCTGCTGAAAATCAAGATGTCTCCACTGGGTTTAGTGCAACCTGCAGGTCCCGTTCATTAGAATTAAGGTCAAAAATAGGATATAATAAGAATTAGAAAATTTTATGTTGCTCATCTGCCTGGGTATTACTCCTTCTTTAGAGGTGTTACAAGATATTTCAAGCCCTCTTTGCTACATTTATTGCCCTCCTACTGACCACAGTAATTCCCCTTGCCAGCTCTCAGTCATGGGAAAAAAACAGAGTTGGAGGGAGCTTCCTAATGCTGCAGTGACAACTGGGAAGAACAAGTTGGACAACTCATAAAACTATCCGGTACCTTGTTTCTAGATTTGTTCTTCCTGAGGAATACTCCACTCTCCCCAGCTCTCAGAATGAAAGAGAATACTTCTAAGATCACATGGGACCTCTGGGAGATAGAGGACAGGGAGGGGGCTGACCACTTGAGGGTACATCTCCATGGGGAGAGCAAGGCAATGAGGATCTCCAGGGAAGCTGGAGAAGGGTCTGGCAGTGAGAATGCCATGGTTGGAAAATGCTCCCTCTGCTCAGAAAGGCATCTGTAGGGATAAACAGAGAGACTGGAACTAGGTTGAAGCGGTTCAGAAAGTTTCAAGCCTCTCTTCCTATTGGCTTCTCCTGTAGGTTGATGTGCCACTGCTTGAATTTCCCGTAGATCCTGAGGTGGCAGCAGAGGAAAGCAGCTGTGAAGTTCCCAGGCTGGTAAGCTCACTGCCTGTAAAGACATCTTTGGGGATTCTCTTCCCTGTGGTTTTAAAAAAATTAATTTGCCTGCTTTTCACTGTTGTTTTTGCCTTCTCCTCTTCCTTCCAGGAAGATGAGCAGGCAGCTTTATTCCTTTAGGAATTTGTAAATAGGGAAAGGAGACAGACCTATTTTTTACCCCTTGGTACGCACAGGGGAAGTGTCTATCAAGTACTACTTCAATGAGCCCAGTTTAGCCCAGCTATTTTCTCATGTTGCACATTTCTTCCCTTTCCCACAAGGATGCTTTTTTGGCATCTATGGAAACTGCCAAAAGATTGGAAGAGGATCTTTCAGAGAGCCAGCTCATGCCAGTCCGCCTGCTAAGAGGAAAAGGAAATTAAGGGCAGGAAGTAGAGCAAGCCTCTGACAGCTTGGGATTTATTTGATTGATTGGATAAATAAGAAGTGCTGTTCTCTGAAACTTCCACTGATTGCCCTGAGCAAGACCCAGATTCAAGAGGTTGACAAAGCAAAACCTCTGTTTTACCAAGGACAGAGTTTCTCATGTTTTCCCCCACGGCAGCGCCCTCTCTGAAAGGCAAGGCCATCAGTAGATAACTGTGGGCATGCCTAGGAGGACATCCAATAATCCTTAGAGCATCTGTAGGCAGAGAAACTTCATGATAGATGACATACATGGTAGAGTGGAAGAAGTAGTCTCTTTCCTGGTTTGGAAACTATCCCAGAGACTGCATTTTCCAACCATGAGACTAGAAAATCCATTTTATTTGGAGCATATTTTGTAGGCTTCTTTGCTGTTTTATCCCTTCTCAGTCACCCGTGCCAGAGGCAATATTGAGGAAGGAACTGGGCTTTAAAAAAGAGAAAATGCAAGAACTTCTTTCAGGGAGTCAGTTCTTCTGGGCAGGGCCGTCTGACTCTTGGTGTGTTTCCCTCCATGTGCTCAGCACCGGCACAGGGCACACTGAGGGAGGTCTCCAAACTTTCCTGTAGGTGATTCCATCAAAACTAATCCCCTCCCAGGGCATCACAAGATGATGCTCATCAGCTCTTCAAGTCAAAGGATACTTCTTTTCCCCCAGGGCAGAAAAGATGGAAACATGCTACCAATGCAAGAGAGGGACAGTGGAGGTCCATCCTCTGACATGGGGGTGGTGACCCAGACTCCCTGTTTGTCCTCTCGTCCCTCTGGGAGCCCTGAGGTTTCCCTCTGGTTCCCTCTGGCTCCCTGTGCTTGGAAAGCCTTCCAAATCCATTCTGGTGAGGGGAGGTGGTGATGCAGCAACAGCAGACGCCTCATGGGATGCCTGGACACCCCTGGGGAGGCAGAGCTGGGGCCACTCATTCTGTGCCCTATCCTGACTGGGTGCTGGGGGGACTGCCCTGAGGAGAGACAAAGGAGGCTTCTCCTGGGGAAAGCCTCAGCCAGAGCTCAGCTTCCCAAACAAGGCTGGGGCTGGAGGAGTGCCGAGGGTGAAGTTGTCCTGCAGGAAGCAGGACAGGACAAGCAGGACGCAGTCTGCTCAGGACGTGGAGCATCTGAAGGACACCATGGGTTTGGGCCCATTGTTGCTGCTTTATTAAATCACAGCCACCTACAACTGGCTCAGTGGCAACAGAAGAGCAGTGCTCGTAGTTTGAATTGTGGTTCTTGCTGAAGATTTGATGGCATCAGGATTCCAGTTCTCCTGCCTGTATGAAGGACAGAATTTCTTTTCTGTGATAAGATCTATGCCTGGAAAGCTCCCCAGGCAGCCACCAGGCCCCAACATGGCATCAAGGCAGTTGGTTGCAGTTCCCCTCAACACCTGCCTCCCAGCCCACGCCAAGCCATCACCTCACCCACAGCCCCAGAGCCCTGGATGACACCATGGCTGTCCCTGACACCACCCTGCTCACCAGCTCAGGTGTCTCACACAGCGCCTGGGAGCCTAGGAATGTTGGAAGGTCCTCATGGGTGTGGACATCAGTGCCTGAAGAGCTTCTGGTCTGAATCGAGGGCTTGGTGTTGGTCCTAAAGCTGCCAGGATTTTGATGGTCTGTTCTTCCAGGCAAGAGACGACTTCACTGCTGTCTGCCTTCAAGGGCTGATGGGCTGTGGGAAAAAAACAGAGCCAAGATGAAACTCCAGACATCCCTCCAGCCCATG
>NW_020885632.1:0-229 GCF_003945725.1 Corapipo altera
AATAAACTTTCTTGCTGAATATTACATGTCGTAGTCCGTCCCAACAACGACATTTGGTGACCCCGACGTGATGCTGCATATTCGTAGATATCAGAAGGCAGAGAAGCCGATAAGGGTGGCAGGGATGTTTGCTGTGGGGACAGAGTTCAATGTAGCATGAGAGCAGTGGAGAACCTGCCAGGTCGGTCAGACAAGACGCCTGGACAGGTGAGTCACCGAGAACAAGGGG
>NW_020885632.1:329-11097 GCF_003945725.1 Corapipo altera
AGTCACCGAGAACAAGGGGACAGCTCTTAGCAAAAGAGGGATCTAATGTTGGAAGTCTATCCTGCTTAAAAAAGAGAAAAATTAGACAAACTGGCTTTGCGACAGATGTTGCTTTCGTGTATGAGCTAGGGATTTGAAGTGGACACTGTAACTGCCTTTACTATCTCTACTCGGAAAGAAATTAGTGATAAGCTCTTTACTGCTGCCTCTAAGGGAGAAAAAGTTGCTGCTTCCCTCCTTACAACTTGGCGATTGTTATCTGAAACAGTAAAAGACATTAAAGGACAGTCTGAGGACATCAGAATGCTACTAGATACCATCATACGGAGAAATCGTGCAAAAAGGGAGTCGAGCGGAGTTGAAGGGAGCTGGAGCGGGATCAGAGATCACGGAGCGGGGTCAGGGACAACGGAGCAGCCCCGCCAAAATGAACGCAGTGCTAGCGTCTTGGCAGTGCATATCCAGGATGATTGGAGACGGCGGCTGCAGCGTGAAAGTACTGCTGATGGATTGGGGATGAACTTTACGAACACTGTGACTGAGTTCCACCTTAAGACATTTCCAGTTTTTCATCTGAACTGTGCTGTGGGACTGCATCGCCCGTTTGTGGCTGTGTTCACGGTGCTGGGTGCTTGCGCCACCGTGCTGAGTGAACCCGTGTCGGCGTCGGGTCTGTCCGCCTGTGGCGGGTGCCTATGGGGCGGCGTCGTGCGTGGTCTTGGTTCGGAGCGGTGCGCCCGCCCACGTGCATGTCGGTGGCCCCAGGCGCGGCGGGCGGCGGGGGGGGCTCTGTTTCCCCTGCGCTGCTGGTGGTCGTGGTCCCGGGGGGTGTGCGTTCCCCTTCCCTTCTTTGCAGCGAGTGTTTTTTTTCTGGTGCCGCTCCTCTTCCTAGAGCGGCGAGTTGATAACCGTAGCAACGGCTTCGGGGAGTGCAGTCGGGGGAGGGGGGAAAGCTGTTTGTCTTTTTTCCTCGTTACTCCAATCACCCCCTCTCTGAAATGTGCCTGTTTGCAGCTGTTTCCTCCCTCTCCTATGTTTTGTCTTTTCTTAAGTAGACCCTGTGTTTAAGTTAAGTTCCTTCTGCTGATCTCTCTGGGTGAGCCCGGCCCCTCCTTCCCCTCCTTCGTCCTTCAGCAAGGGGGGGGGGCAAAAGACAGAAAAAAACGGGAAACGGGAAAAACAACTTAAAATTAACAATACCCCAACTTATAAATCAAATAAGATTGCATTGTTTTTACAGCAATAGGTGTTACGCATGCAGCGTGTTCATAGCATTCTCAAATGTTTTCTCCAAAAACAGAAAGGGAGACTGACGAAAAATCCTTTGAAGTAAGATTAGAAATAACACAACATCCGTGCTTAGCTTTTTGCATATTGCAGAAGGTTGTTAGGAATCTCCTTTAGTTTGCCATTTTGCTTCTCTTACATGAAATTTGGCTGTTTCCCCTGGGGGAGGGGTGCGGGTAGAAGGTTTGCAGATGGAACGATGAGACGAAGTGGGGTAGTTTTGCCCTCTGCAGAAGTAGTTTTATTGCCTTTATGACAGAATATCATTGCTCTATGAGAAGGGTTAAAGATTTCCAAGATAATATTCTGTTCTTTCTTGCTGTATTCGTCTTTTACATGAAGAGTTATGCAGGATTTGCAGATTGTTGTTGGCAGCTATGCCATAAATTTCCTTTGAACTATGAAACTGATAAGAAGTGCACAGTCAATGACTACTTGAAAATGTGTGTGTGAATGATGGATGACTGAGGTGGCCACCTAAGAGTGTATGAAAAAAGATTGTGTGAAAGAGAAAAACTACATGAATGTGTAACTGGGTAAACTTAAAAATACTTTCCATCGGTGTCGAGATTTAAAGAAGGTGATAGGACTGAGGTTAAATAAGAGATTCTTACAAAAATTTGGTATTCTATTACAGCTTTGTATGAAGATTGTGAAATTTGAATCTCAGGTGGAGTTTTTCCAATAATATTGTTCCTTAGCTGTGTGAGCTGTGCAGGAGAGCACTAGTTTTGGAGCGAGTAAAAACCATAAGCCAGTAAACATTAATGCAGACTGCAGGGTTAGCAGAGTCCAGAGCAAGGTGCACCACTATGTGTCCAGGTGCCCGGGAACCATTCTTACAATTCGTGGAAAAGCTGCAAGACGCTGTAGAGAAACAGGTTTTGTGACACTCAGTTACAGAAGCTGCTAGTTACATAACTAACTAGAGATAATGCCAATACAGATTGTCAAAAAGTACTATCCTTGGTGCGGTGATGCAGGCTCGTGCCAGGGTGGGGTCCTTAGACCATCAAATAATTGCATTTGCATCTGCTATAGCAGTAGTGAGGGTCATTTGACCTTTTCTGTGTTTTCCAGGATTTAAATCAGGAGTTGTCGATGTTGTTGCCTTGCTTGTTCAGCTCGTTGCAGGGGGGCCCTTGCAGACTGTCAAGGCCATCCTGCATGCCTTTTCAAGGGCATCTGGAGCGTTGTGGATAGTGTGTCTTCAGGTCTCCTGGCTGGAGGCCAGAGCAGACCAGTTATGTTGATCAGTGTGACCAGAGTTGAAGTGTTGTTTTAAAGAGTCCTTATATATTGTCTTCAAAACCCCTCCCATGCAACAGCTGGTAGCAATATTCATTGTAAAACGCTAGTCTCTCCTCCTTAAAACATGCCCTACCCATTGCAGCTGTGTTCTCAGCAAAATAGCCTCACTAATTGTGATTACTCCTTGTTTCATACCAGACGTATTGCTTGCATAATTTGACTAGTGAATGTTTAGGGTTGTACGAAGGCAACCTGTACTCTTTGTGATGCTCAAAGCTTGCTGTTAATTGTCCAAACAAACAAACTTCTGTAGTTATTCTGTAGTTATTCCAAGGGTTAGGGTTGTGATGCTGATTACATTGAACCATCTCTGAATCCTTTAATTACCCCTGTCTTTGTGATAAAGAAAAAATCTGTGAAATGAAAACTGTTGCATGATCTCAGACGGCTTGGTGCAGTCATGGTTAGAAAGCATTGGCTTACTGACCCCTTCTATGCGTCCTACTGAATAGTCCATTGTTATTATTGATTTGACAGGTTATTTTTTCACAATCCAGTTAGACCCCAGTGATAGAGAAAAAATTTGCATTTTCAGTTCCATCTTTTATTCATACAGAACCTTACGAGTGTTATCCATAGAAAACCTTCTCCTCTGGAATGAAAAGCTTTTCTATAATTTGTCAGTGGTTTGTGATTCCAATGTTATCTCCTGTATTAATGCAATTTTCTGACTGCCTTTTGTTGTCATTATATAGATCATATTTCTGCTGGCTGTAGCCACTGAGGATCAGCTGGGTGTGCTGGATGCTGAAACCAAAAAGAGTCTACAATTCTTTGGCCTAGTAGTTGCTCCTGACACGGTGCAACAGGAGGAGGGCACTGGTAGGAAACTGAGAGCACAGCATGCAAAAGCCTTCAGATGTCGATTTAGCTTAGTTCATTCTATTGCTCGCTCGGTTGTTGTCTCTTGTCCAGATTGTCCTCGTGCTTGTACTGTCTATTTTAGTACTAACCCTCGAGGTCTTACAGCCTTACAGATTTGGCAATCAGATGATTCAAGTCGATGAAATTGGTAATTTGGAGCATGTCCATGTGTCCATTGGCATGTCTTCCCACGTGGTGGTTGTTAATACATGTACTACAAAAAAAGGTCATGGTGTCATTGCTGCATTTGAGGTGCCTGCTCAGGTGCGGACGAACAATGAACTACCTTGTGTCTGTAAATCTGTCCAAGTTTTCTTTGCCTTGTGAAAGGTCACTCATGTTATGACTATCTCACATTCTCCTACAGGACAGGCTATTATAGGGATGATGTATGGTACCCTGAAGCAATTGCTTCACATAAAAACAGAGGGGGAAATGTGGGGAATCTCAGCTGGGCCAGGACCCCTGGTATGGAACGAGAAACTGGCTGAGAATGGAGGTCTTAGTCCTGACAACATACTGATGCATCCTGAGAGAGCAGAGGAGCAGCAGGAGAGAGCTGTCCCGTGGGAACAGGGAACACTGTCTCAGGAGAACGAGGACTTGTTTTGTACAGAGTGACTGAGAAAAATATAAACATCAAAGGAAAGCAGGGACAGGTGCACAGAAATGTTGTGAGAAAGTAAAACTGAGAAAGTCCAGAGAAAGTCCAGCTAAAATCTATCTATTAGCTGTGAGAATTGTAGTTTGTGTATGTAAGCTGACCTATCTGTGTGTTATACGTGTACCAAATGAGTTGTATTTAAGAGGCTGTAAAGTGCAGCTCGAGGCTGCTGCTGCTTCATTTTTCTTTCCAATAAACTTTCTTGCTGAATATTACATGTCGTAGTCCGTCCCAACAATGACATGGGAGGAATCTTCGTCCGTATGCAATTCTGGGAGTCGGACTGGCAGTTGGGAGGCAGGGCTGAAAACAGGAAACAACAGGTCTAGTCACCAGGAAAGAAAGCCTGGAAGCTTTGGCTTTGTGGTGTAGTTGATGGGTCAGGATGGGCACTCCATGAGCAGTGCTGTCATCTTTGTTCTGGGAGGAATCTCTGTTTGTATGCAATTTTGGCAGTCGGTCTCGCAGTTGTGAGGCAGGGCGGAAAACAGGAAACAACAACCCTTATCCCGAAGAAAGAAAGCCTGGAAGCTTTGGTTTTGTGGTGCAGTTTGTGGGCCAGACTGGGCACTCCATTGAGAGCAAGAGCTTTCTTTGGTGGCAACTTTAGTCTGGGAGGAATCTTTGTTAATAGGTAATTTTGGGAGTCGGGCTGGCAGATGTGAGGCAGGACTGAAAACAGGAAACAAAAGGCCTTATCCCCAAGAAAGAAAGCCTGGAAGCTTTGGCTTTGGGGTGAAGTTTGTAGGCCAGGTTGGGCACTCCATGAGCAGCAAGAGCTTTCTGTTCTGGTGCCTTTGTTCTGGGAGGAATCTTCGTCCATTGGCAATTTTCAGAGTCGGGCTGTCAGTTGGGAGGCAGATCTGAAAAAAGCAAACAATAGCCATTTCCCCAGTAAAGAAAGAATGGAAGCTTTGGCTTTCTGGTGTACTTGGTGGGTCAACCTGGGCACTCTATGGGCAGCAAGAGCTTTCTGTTCTGGTACTTTAGTCTGGGAGGAATCTTCGTCCGTATGCAATTTTGGGAGTCGGACTGGCAGTTTTGACGCAGGGCAGAGAACAGGAAACAACAGCCGTTATTGCCAGGAAAGAAAGCCTGGAATCTCTGGTTTTGTCGTGCAGTTTGTTTGTCAGCCTGGAGACTGCATTGGCAGCTAGAGTTTTCTGTGCTGGCACCTTTGTTCTCAGGAGGAATCTTTGTTTGTATGCAATTTTGGGGGTCGGGCTGGCAGTTGGGAGGCACGGTTCAAAACAGGAAACAAGAGTCCATATCGCCAGGAAAGAAAGCCTTTAAGCTTTGGCTATGTGGTGCAGTTGGTGGGCCAGGTTACGCACTCCATTGACAGCAAGAGCTTTCTGTGCTGGCGTCTTTGCTGTTGGAGGAATCTTTGTTTATATGCAATTTTGAGAGTCAGTCCGGCAGATGTGAGGTAGGGCAGAAAACAGGAAACAATAGCCCTTATCCACAGGAAAGAAAGCCTGGAAGCTTTGGCTTTGGGGTGCAGTTTGTGCACCAGACTGGGCACTCCATGAGCAGCAAGAGTTTTCTGTGCTGGCACCTTTGTTCTGGGAGGAATCTTTGTTTGTATGCAATTTTGGGAGTTAGGCTGGCAGTTGGGAGCCACGGTTCAAAACAGGAAACAGCAGCCCGTATCACCAGGAAAGAAAGCCTGGAAGCTTTGTCTTTGTGTTGCAGTTGGTGGGCCAGGCTGGGCACTCCATTGAGAGCAAGAGCTTTCTGTGCGTGCATCTTTGCTGTCAGAGGAATCTTTGTTTGTATGCAATTTGGAGAGTCGGGTTGTCAGTTGGGAGGCAGGTCTGAAAACAGGAAACAACAGCTGTATCGGGGAAGGGGTTACTGTATCAAACATAACCACAAATCTCCTAAACAGGGCTTTCAACACAATAAGATCCCAAACATAGGCACAAATTAATCAGTCAATGCAAAGTTCTAACTCTTTTTCCCTCCTCATCAAATTCAATATTATTCTTAACCTTCTTCTCTAAATCTGACTATAATATGTGTGCAAAGGCACCCAATTGCCCATGTTCACCCAGCACCTAGTGCTTGCCGACCAAAAACACAAATACACTATATAAACACTTTTTCCCTTATTAAAGTTACCAAAACCGAAAGTTATCTCCCTGCTGCCTCAACCACCGAGGCTGCGGCCTCCCCCCCCACCCGGGGGAGCAGAAAGGAAACAAAAAAACCCCCCAAAAAACAAGAAACAAAACCACAAAAAAACTCGGCTCCATGGAGGGCACCCCCCGGTTCGGCGGGGTCCCGCCCACAAACAGGACAGCGCAACCCCCTCCGGCCCCCTCTCAGCTCGGCGGGGTCCCGCCCACAAAGGCACAGGAGTGATGCAGCCTCCCCTCGGCCAGGCGGAGTCCCGCTCACAGAGACACGGAGCGACGCAGCCTCCCCCCGTGCCTCCCAACAAACCGAAATAGAATTTAATTCAACAAGGACACAGCCTAGTGGACCCCGGGGGGGGAGGGGGGGGGGCTGTCCCTCCCCCGAGTCCCAGACCTCTCAACGAGAAACCACTCAGCACAACCCTGCAGGGGATATCCTCCTGACAGGTCTTGGAGTCCTGAGTACGTATCTCAAAGCCCAGTGTAACTCCACAAGGAAAAACGTCTTCCCCCGGCAGCCTCAGGGGCAGCAGCCCGGCATCAAACTTGACTCCCAAACAATCCCTGACTGAATATCAAAAACTCCTGTATCTGCCTGGGACACTTTGATGACAGGGGTAACACCACAACCCACATCCCAGAGTTTAAACACCATGTCCTCTGCCCATGCCTCCCTGACACGCTCCCAAACACTAACACGACTCAGAAAGAGTCTTGTCAGACAGCAACCAGCCAACCCTGCCACTCTGAACAGTAATCAGTCCCTTCTGATGTCTCTTCCTAGCATATATGCTGGGCATAATATCCCACAGCATGGGATATTCCTTTGGTCTGTTCAAGTCAGCTCTCCTGGCTGTACTACCTCTCAGTTTTCCTGCTCACCAGCTCTCTACAGAGTATGAGAATACTATGGGACTATCAGTGTCATTCTCACAGTGAATCCAAAACACAGCACTGTAACTGCTATCACAAATTAGTTTAATTCTATCCCAGCCACAACCAAGTGTATTACAGCAACACCATAGAGAGAAGACAGAGATCAGCAGAAGCATGGGGAGTCAACTATATTCTGTAGCCTGCCACCCTAGCCCAATTTCCTACAAAAACAGTAGTTCACTCCACAGGCTATGCATCCCACCTGTGAATCCTACTTTGTCCTTGGCAACGGTGCGTTTTGTGTTCAGTATATCCTGTCCGTGATGCCAAAATGTATCGGGGAAGGGGTTACTGTATCAGGGAAGGTCCGAGATATACAGACACGAAAAAACAGACACCGTTGCTAGCTCAACAAAAAAACCCCAATATTTATTACAAAAGGTGGCCAAGAAAATGAACAAACCCAAAAGGGAGGAATGAGGAGGGGAATAAGCCCCCAGCGCGACCTCTCCAGTTACCCAACTGTTGCCTATAAAGTTATCTTACTGACCTAGCATACCTATAATTACCTATAGCAGAAGCGGCATCCTTGGAGAGTCAGTAAGTTAACAAGCTGGCAAGCGTCCCCGCCAAAAGGTAACGTTGTCCTTGAAGTAAGCTAACTCCCCCCGAGAGAGCACTATCTGCTTTTTAAACAATTAATTGAGAGACCACAACCTCCCAGGTGTGGCCAGCACCGCCCAACCAAAGGTCCTCAGCCCCACCTCCCGGTTATGTAAGTGCACCTCTTCTGCGCATGCGTGAGAACTTTGGAAATCCACACACGCATGCGCAGTGTGTTTTGGGGGTCTATCTTAATTGAGTCTGGGGCCGAGCCTTCCTCACTTCGTCATCACTTTCTCCTCCAAATGCCCTTGACGGAAAAGTAACCAATCACAGGACACCAATTAAAACAGTTTATACAAGAAACTCTCTTCAAGGACAACTTTCCCGCTTATCAGTACTTGTTTTCCAATAACTTGGCAGGGAAAGAACAAAACTTTCACAGGTGGCAGGACCAAACACAGACCAAAAGTATCAGCATAAATTCACCCTGGCACAAACAGCCCTTATCCCCAAGGAAGAAAACCTGGAAGGTTTTGCTTTGTGGTGCAGCTGCTGGGCCAGGATGGGCACTCCATGAACAGCAAGAGCTCTCTGTTCTGGTACCTTTGTACTGGGAGGAATTTTTGTTTGTATGCAATTTTGGGAGTCGGGTTGTCAGTTGGGAGGAAGGTCTGAAAAAAGCAAACAACAGGCCTAGTCGCCAGGAAAGAAAGCCTGGAAACTTTGGCTTTTGGTGCAGTTGATGGGCCAACCTGGGAACTCCATGAGCAGCAAGAACTTTCTGTGCTGGCAACTGTAGTCTGGGAGGAGTCTTCATCCAAATGCAATTTTGGGAGTCGGGCTGGCAGTTGAGTGACAGGGCTGAAAACAGGAAACAACAACCCTTATCCCCAAGGAAGGAAACCTGGAAGCTTTGGTTTTGTGGTGCAGTTTGTTTTTCAATCTGGAGACTGCATTGGCAGCAAGAGTTTTCTGTGCTGACCACTTTAGTCTGGGTGGAATCTTCATCCGTATGCAATTTTGGGAGTCAGACTGTAATTTGGGAGGCAGGTCGGAAAACAGGAAACAACAGACCTAGTCGCCAGGAAAGAAAACCTGGAAACTTTGACTTTGTGGTGCAGTTGATGGGCCAACCAGGATACTCCATGAGCAGCAACAGCTTTCTTTGCTGGCTTCGGGGAAGAATCTTTGTCCATATGCAATTTTTGGAGTCAGGCTGGCAGTTGGGAGGCACGGTTCAAAATAGAAAACAACAGCCCGTATCGCCAGGAAAGAATGCCTTCAAGCTTTGGCTCTGTGGCGCAGTTGGTGGGCCAGGCTGGGCACTCCATTGAGTGCAAGAGCTTTCTGTGCTGGCATCTTTGCTGTGGGAAAAATCTTTGTTTGTATGCAATTTTGGGTGTTGGGGTGGCAGATGTGAGGCAGGGCAGAAAACAGGAAACAAAAGCCCTTATCCCCAAGATAGAAAGCCTGGAAGCTTTGACTTTGTGGTGCAGTTTGTTGACCAGGTTGGACACTCCATGAGCAGCAAGAACTTTCTGTTTAGGTACCTTTGTTCTGGGAGGAATCATCGTCCATTTGGACGGGAGGCAGGTCTGAAAAAATCAAACAATAACCATTTCCCTAGTAAAGAAAGACTCAAACCTTTGGCTTTCTGGTGTAATTGGTGGGTCAACCTGGGCACTCTATGGGCAACAAGAGCTTTCTGTGCTGCCACCTTTGTTCTGGGAAAAATTTTTGTTTGTATGCAATTTTGGGAATTGGACTGGCAGTTTTGGGAGTCAGGCTGGCAGGACTGAAAACAGGAAACAACAACCCTGTGATGGTTTCACTCAGACCTTCCTGGAGACCAACTTGTAACCAGGAAGGAACTAGGAAGGTGATCACAGAAGTATTCCATGCTATTCCTTTATGTAACTGGAGGTATAAATAAAACCAGCAGGAGGGACCTTGCTCTTTTCCTTTCCGGCAAGGTTCGAGAACGGTGGGTCCCTGTCTCGGTCTGGCTTATCTGGAACTGAGGCCTACAGCGACTGCTGTTATCTGCCACGCGTGAGGGGAGAGTGCTGGGCCATGTCTAGCCATCCTGTTTGTTCAAAGTGAAGTGGTGAGATTTTGCTAATTTACCTTCAGTTGGCTGGTTGACTTGTTTGGTCTTTGTCCCTTTTTGTCCTTTTCCCTGTTCCCTCCCCCTCTTCCCTTTTGGGGATCTGTTTGGGATTTCTGGAGTTGTGGTGTATAGTATTCTCATTGTATATATCTGTGTCATATGAAATATATATATATATCTTACTATAGCTTTGGCTGCCTGGGTCATTTTTTTTTTCTTCCCTCTCCGAGAAGCAGGTCCTAGTTGTCAAGTTTCGGGGACTTGGCGAGAAACCAGTTCAAAACTTGCACAAGACCTTATTCCCAGGAAAGAAATCCTGGAAGGTTTTACTTTGTGTTGCAGTTGCTTTGTCAGCCTGGAGACTCCATGAACAGCAAGAGCTTTCTGTGCTGGCACCAAGAGCTTTCTGTGCTGGCACCTTTGTTCTGGGAGGAATCTTTGTTTGTATGCAATTCTGGGAGTCGGTCTGGCAGTTGTGAGGCAGGACTGAAAACAGGAAAAAACAGACCTAGTCTCCAGGAAAGAAAACCTGCAAGTTTTTGCTTTGTGTTGCAGTTGCTTTGTCAGCCTGGAGACTCCATTGCAGGAAGAGCTCTCTGTGCTGGCACTTTTGTTCTGGGAGGAATCTTTTTTTGTATGCAATTTTGGGAGTCGGGCTGGCAGTTGGGAGGCAGGACTGTGTAGTGGTTTCACCCTAGGCCTTCCTGGAGACCAACTTGTAACCAGGAAGGAACTAGAAAAGTGATCACGGAAGTATTCCATGCTATTCCTTTACGTAACTGGAGGTATAAATAAAGCCAGTGGGAGGGATCGCGCCCTCTTCCTCTCCGGCGAGGTTCGAGAACGGTGGGTCCCTGTTTCGGTCGAGCTTATCTGGAGCCAAGGCCTACAGTGACTGCCGCTATCCGC
>NW_020885633.1:0-11091 GCF_003945725.1 Corapipo altera
CAAACAGCTCCTACAAGCTGTGTCACTTCCAGAGGTACCAGCTTGAGACTGAACTTCTCAGCTCAGCAGCTGTTGTTCAGTGTCTCATGTCTCACCCTGGACCAACAGTGGATGGGGTTGAGGTGCAAAGTCAGGTAGCAACATGCAGGTGTCTCCAGGTGTGCTGGGTGTCCCAACTCTGATCCCAGCCACCAGAGATCCAGGCCTGGCTCAGCTCCATAAACAGATGCACCCTGGGCCCTTGAGGTGCCGTGAGGTGTGGGAGAGCCCCGGTGGGGCTGATCTGCTGCAGAATCCTGGGGAACACCAAACCCATCTGGGCCATCAGCCAGAGGCCAGGCAGGTTCCCCAAGGGCGTCTCCAGTGGCTCTGGACACCTGAGCACAGGGAACCAGATCCCAGTACAGACCCTGGGCAGTGCCCGGTAGCACCAGGGACTTGTGCTCCTGTTCTCTCCATTGCCACGGTGAGAGCAGCAGTAGCACTCACTTGTGCCAGCTGGATAGCTTAGAGAGGTAAGAGAATATTTTGCTGTTTAGGAGGACAAAGTAGGAACATCACTCTGACACCCTTCTGCTGGACAGCTCCTTTCCCCCAGTTCCCTGCCCTCATGGGCTTTTTCTCATGGGATCAAATGCCAACACAGCCCACTCCTGGTACTGGTTCAGGCTGAGGGACCTCTGCAGACACCTCTGCTGTACCTCATGGGGCTCTCTCTGACTCGTTTACCCACCTCTTCGTACCCACTGGGTCGTCCTCCTTGCCATGTCTCATCCCATGCCCCATTATTCTTGCTTTCCAGCATCTGGAATCGTGGGCTGCTTGACCATCCCTGTGAGTCCCATCTTTGCCAACCCCTCGCATTCTCCCCAGGACCTTTAATCCTGTCAATGCCCAGAAATACCCTCCTCTCCACAGCAAGCCTGTGAAATACATGGGAAGCCTAAAAACGAAAGGAATCAGCTTGACGTCTGCCTTCCAGCAGGTCTCAGCTCGGAGTTGATCCAAAGGCTGCTCCAGCCCCATGAGCATCCTCCCAGGCAGCTTCCATCTGTGGTTTCCTCTGTTTTGTGCTGACTCTGGTTGTGAATGGGGAATAATGATTCAGCTCTTTCATGAGCCCAGAGCCAGTCCATGCCCCCAGTGGTGCTGGAAGCACCTCCATCCGCTGAGAAGATTCAGCTGTGCTGACACGGAAGGTAATTTTGCAGTTTGTTCTGTGCCTGTGCATCTCTGGGGAGAGCTGTGGGCACTGGTGTGTGTCACGTGAAAGTGGGGGGAGCTCGCCTGACCCTTAGAGAGGGGAGATTTTATTGACCCACAAAGATTTATTTGTCTGTTAATGCCCCAGGGAAAACAAAACCATGTATATCCAACCAGTCTGTCAAGTATCCCATAAGGGGACTCTTCAACAAACACTCTTCACAGGATGGGGGATGATTTGGTTGCCCTTTTCAGGGGACTCCCACCCAACAGCGTAAGGGAGAACCCCTCAGTGGGCCTGGCAGCATGTTATTCCACTGCCAGCAATCTGTCAGCACCTTATAAAGGACTCACTTTGACAGTTGACAGAATAATACTCTTTATTCATACAAACTGTGACAGGTTAATAAGGTTTGTAGGTCGCTGGTGATAGTGTCTAACCGGAAAAATGTGTTTAAAGCAATCTAATCATACTATAAAGAAAGCACAAACACTAATACAAAACAATCTACCAACAGATTATGGAGCAAAAGCAAGCTCTAGTCCTGAAAGCAACACATAGAATAAGTTTGTCACCTGATAGGCATCCCTAAAGCAGGGAGGGAAGACAGGTTCAGCCTGTCAGCCAATCCCAGTAGTTGAGGTGGAATCTTTCTCCAATTTCTCCCCATTTCCAACTTCCTTTCCTATTATTTCTTTAGATTTAGGTGGAGCTTGAATGACTGTAGTCATAAGTACATAATTGGGTAGTTGTCCTTGGCATTTATCTTTCTTGGTGGGCACGGTCAAAGTGTTACCATGTTGCCCTCCCTGCAGGATGTTTCTGAAGGGAGGTTGCAGTGCCTTCACTTTGCTTCCCTCTCTGTTGCATCTCCCATAACAGGTGTTTATCAGTGTTTAGGAAACCTCTGTGGGGCATTGTGACTGTGTTCCACGTGGGAAGCAGCAGCTGGGTCTCCTCTGTAATCCTTGTTCTCCTTTAACTTCCTACCCTATCCATTATTCCACAGTGTGTCACTGGGATTTTAGACAGAAAGGAAAAATGATTTTACCCGGGACCTGTGAGGAGATGCTGGGAGCTAAACCCACTGCACTGCCAAGAGTTGGGCCATGCAGTTTGCTTAGTCCTTTTCCAAAAACACCAATGGTTCAGATTCCATGTTAGCACGTGCTGTTCCAAAAGAGAAGGAAACGAGAAAATCCAGACAGTGCCACCATCTGTCCTGTGCTTGAGAAAGCAGTTGGGCAAAACTCCTTTGCTCTGTGCAGGAGCACCTCTGGTTGCCACGTGGGGAAGGCAGGCTGGGAACTGCTTTACTGCAGTTTTGGCATCTCCTGGGCAAAGGAGATGCCATCTCCATCTGCTGGGTTGGACACTGGCAATTTCCCGTCTTCAGTTAAATGGTAATCTAGAAAAAGAAAAGAAAATGTTACTTCCATTCATCTAAGTCCTTGATCTTGCTGGGAGCAAGAAGAAAGGAATGTTGCATTTATCAAAAACCAATAATCTCAATTTTCATGTGTTATTTTCACACCCAGAGTTAGACTAAGAAATCAGGTCAATATTAGAGGTTTGTTTAACCAACTTAGCCTCTGCATACAAAGGCCAAATTTTCCTGTTATACAAGTTTTATAAGTCGACACTTCAGTTTCTGAGGAACTACTTATCTACTGTGTATCTGGAGAGGATTCTCTGAAGTTACACTCCATGTACGCAAGAACCAGCAAACCTTTTCAGACTAATTACACAATGGGAGAATTTCCCTATTTATTTTTTTACTGGTGCTCTTGGTTATTGTGTGGGTTTCCCTCCAATGGGATTTATGCACTCAGCTTTCACACAGCAACTGTGCAAATAGTGGTGCTCCAACAGTAACAAAAATCCCCAAGCACATGAAGTCTTTTGCACTTTCAAATATCTCTTTCCCTAGTGGATGGAATTCTATTTAAGAGCAGCTCATGAAAAACTATACAGATAATTAGTAATGTCTGTGTAAACATCAGACCTGTTCTAAGGCCACTACAATATGAGCCGCTTTAGACAATCCAGGTCACATTCAGGTTCCCTCTGAAAGCACCAGCTACTTGAACAAACAAAATCTGATTTCACTTGAAATGATTCCCACGGAACTACTAATTGGTGATTCATTGTAAACTCACAGCCTCACAATGCTTCCTAATGCAAAGAACCTTCCAAAGAGGCAGATTAATTTACTGAAAGGGAATTAAGAGAGAAAACACATTCAAGATCAGCCTGACCTGTCTGAAGTGCCAGATGGATGGTTCTGCTGTGCCGGTGGATTTGAGGGGTTTTACATCAGAGGCTCAAGAAGTCCAGGAAATGCCAACCTTGTTCAGCAGCAGTGCAGTGTCTTCGGAATGCAGGTTCAGCTTCCTTCCAACACTGCCATGGCCCAAGGGAGGAGTCCTGACTGAGTTCCAGGCTGTGTAGATGGAATGCAGTTATCACTGTCCACCAGACCTAAAGGTTTCCATCCCTTCTCCCAGGTTTTATTTCCTCACTGACTGCTATCACTTTGCCCTGCCAAAAGAAGTGGGAGATCCAGGTCCTGCATGATTTACATTTCCCCCAGATAAGCCATTTTAAAACAATAGAAATATTGGAGAAAACCATCTACCTTAAACGATCTCAGTCTCCTTCAGACATGGTCTTCACTTTATGTATCTGAAATGATTGGATGTTTTAAAGAAAAACATCCTTTCTTTTTCATATGAGGTAACATTTTTCGCCTGGTAACGCCCAAAGCTCAAAGTAAAGGAAACTGTGTGATGTGAATAACACAGATAAACCTGCAAGCTCAAGAAGGCTCAACCAGCCTTCTTTAGGTTGCACTGCCTCTGTCCCTCAGAGAGTAAATGCTAGGAGAAGTGACTTTTCTCCATCCATTCCATGCTGGCTTATATGCAGGTGGAATTTGCTGACTAAAGCTACCCACAAAGACTTGGTGTCTTTGCAAGTGTCTGGGTAAACTCTGGATCTTAGATATCTAAAAAGATTTGAAAGCAAGGGATATTATCTTGCTTTTTGAACAAAAAAAAAAAGAGGTAAAAGAAAAAAAAATGAGGAGAAGGTTTTGGGCTTCCTATGTATTTGACATGCTTGCTGTGGAGGGTAGAGCATTTCTGGGTAGTGACAGAGGTAATGGTCCTGGGGAGTGCCCAGGGAGCTGGTGGAGGTTGGACTCATGGGGGTGGTCAAGGAGCCAATGGTTCAAGAGCCTGGAAAGTAGGGACAGTGGAGCATGGAATGAGCAGTGGGGAGGATGAGAGTGGTCTCAAGCCCCAGTGGGCATCAAGAGGTGGGTGAGTGAGTCAGAGGGAGCCCCATGAGGTACTCCAGAGATCCCGTGAGTCCCACCTCTATCAGCTCTGATGGCTCTCCTTGATCCCCGGTAATAGCCAGAAATGCCCTCCCCTCCAGAGCAAGCCTGTGAAATACACGGGAAGCCCAAACGAGAAAGGAATCAGCTTGGAGGTGCTAAAGGCACAAATCCTCTTTTTGCAGTGCTGCAGTCACAAGAGGTTTTTCCATTTCCCTGCAGTTGCTCAGCTACATCCAGCTTGGCCTGTCTTGAGAATGAGGTTGGACTGCCAGATCTGCTCCTTATCACCCTTGTCCCTTATCTGCCTCAAAATCACTTTAAGAGGCCAGTCCCAGGTTATCAGGGACAAAATAAACCACAGGACTCAACGACTTCCTTCAAACACACTTTGGTCTATCACACTTCTTCTGGTCATTTCTGCTTGTGACAACCAACTTGTTTTCCAGTATTCCTGGACGTTTGGAAGTGGATGAAAATGAGTCCAGTTTAGTAGTGGATGAATGATTATAGACTCATAGAAGACTCATTTTGAGTCTTGGAAGGGCCCTTAAGGATTATCTGGATCCAATCTGCTGCCATGGGCAGGGACACCTTGCACTGGACCAGGTTACTCCAAGTCCCATGTAACCTGGTCTTGAACATTTCCAGGGATGGGGTAGCCACAGCTTCTCTGGGTAACCTGTGCCACTGTCTCACCACCCTCACAGTCAAGAGTTTCTTCCTCATATCCAAACTAAATCTACTCTCCTTCAGTTTAAAGCCATTCCACCTTGTCCTATCAACTCCAGGCCCTTGTGCAAAGTCTTTCTCCAGCTCTCTTGCACACCCTTAAAGAACTGGAAGGGGCTCTAATGTGTCCCCAAGACCTTCTCTTTCCCAGGTTGGTGGCAGGAATAAGGGCTCTTACAAAGCCTTGGCAATCCAGAAAGGGAAAATATGCAACCTGGCCATATTAATTATGTACTGAGAGGCTGCAGAAGAGCAGACTGTGGACATCTGGGGGTACTCTGAGACAGGTTGGTCAAAGGCCACCAGAGATGTTCTGCCAGGAACAGAAACCTGTGTGGGTGCTGCAGCAGCAGTGGCTGTGGCCCGTGGGGAATGAGGAAATGGACAGGGATGTCACCAGACCCAGTTAACTGCTCCTGACCTGTTGCTTCAAGTCAACTACCTTTGGAGAAACCCAGAAGAAATTGCAAATAGCAACTGTCACCCAATTTCTGCGAAAGGAGGAACAAATCTCCCCTGAGTAACAACAGAAAACTTCTCTTTTCTATGGAATTCCTGGTTTATCAGATTTACAACCGGGCATATATTGCAGTGGGCCTCCTGAGGGATCAGCCAACTGTTTCTCCAGGGAGAAGAAGCAAGGAGCGGCTCAGCTGCCTGTTCTGAGATTCTGCTTCAAGGTAAGCTCTTACTCCTTTCTCAACATTGACTCCAATATTTCAAGTATTTCCTTGGCTTTGGAATAAAGAGATCAGATAAAGTGTAGGCTGGAGTTGCTGAGCTCCAACATCTACCTTCCAAGGCGAAATGAGAGGTTATGCATGCACTGAATTGTGCAGCTCTTTAACTTTTTGTATTAAGGAGGGCAAGGACAGAAGGATGGATTTGGGAGAGAAATTCAAGCCAAGTCACCTGGAAAATTCACACCATAGTGTTGACTAAGAATCAGGAGGGGTGAGATGTGGTTCTGAGCTTATGCAGTACCAAAATTCCACCCATGACCTTGCAAAAACCTCTGGACAAACATAGGTGATGGCTGAACTCCTGGGCAAACTTAGTCTGAAACCTTTGGCAGGAGATGTTACAAGTCTTCCTTCTAGGAGATCATATATAAAGAGCCAGTCTCAGACTGCAGCAGAGACATTTCAAAGTCCTCGGACACTCTGGGGCTGTGGGCAGAGTCCTGAGCCGATATTTCCCACGGTAAGTTGGTTTCTATCTATCTGATATTGAGTAAGTGGGATATATTTTAAGCTCATGGAGGGGTTGGCACAAAAGGACCTTTCAGGAATTTCCCTGCTTGATTTGGGGCAGAGATGGTCCTGCTCTGCAGAGTACTGTAAAAAGCCAATGCTTGTGGCTCATATTCTGAGTTTCCTCCTCACTGGTCCCCACGTTCCTGATCCAGGGCTGGTAAAGAGAAAAAGGACCAGATGTCTTGGGTGAGAGTAAGGGGGTGTGTAGCTCTATATCCAGTTGGATATGAAGAGATAAAGGTCAAAGCAAAGGGTCAGAAGAGAGCAAATGTGCAAGGTGCCTTGTCAAGTCTTCTGCAGTCCTCAGCCCATACCCTTTTGCAGTGTCAGGTGGGCTGTGTCAGCTTTCTGTCCCATGAAATGGCACAGAATTAAAATGGTAGAGAAAAGATGAATTCTCCCACTGCTGCCTCCTGTAGTCATCTTAACCCTATTTTAGATTTCACCCTTTTTACCCTGGTGGTTTTCCATATCCAGGAGGTCAGACAGTACCCTGTTCTGGGTCTTTCATAGTCCTCTAGTCAGCCAGCTGTGTCCCACCAGCACAAAAATGACTGCAGGCCATGGTCAGCTCTCTCCAAGCTGAGTGTCCCTCTGCATTTGCCTTCCAGGGGAGCAAGAGCCCTTCACTTGAAATCCTCCAATGATGCTGTGGCTGCTGCTGCTGCAGGTCTGGGCGAGCTGCCTCTGGCTGGGACACAGCGAGGTGGTGAATTCCTTTGCAAGCTGTCCTCAGTTCTTCTACAGTAACAGTCCCCCAGATGCAGCAATGAAGCCACAGAACCCAGCCTGGATCTGCCAGACCTTCAAGAACCAGCCTTTCTATGCTACCTTGTACGACAAAGACAGGCGTATTCCCATGTACTCTGCTTACAAATACGAGCCTGGAAGGTTCATCACAAACCACACATGGACAGTTGAGCCCCAGGTGAGTGTCCTCTCTTACAGCATGTCACTCTGCAGTCATTAAAAGATGAACTGTAGCATTTAACCAAACATCTCTATTTCCTCCCACCCCCATACACACACATGCAAATGGACCCACTGGGTGGGATTCATCTCACCTCACTTCAAACACCTGCACCACATGATTCCTCTGATGCATTTCAAACAGCAGGAGCAGGAGCAGGAGTCCTATCCCAAAGGTGCCCAGTTTTCTGCATTGACCTGACAGCAACATCAAGGCAAATTCCATTCCATTCCATTCCAAAGTCAAATGACCTCCCTCTCTGTGCCCTGCTGTGGTGGGAAACCCAGCAATGGGGAAAAGGCATCCAACAGCAGCTAAATTAGGGGGACCAAGAGTCCTGCTGGATTCTGATCTCCACTTTGCCCTGAGCTGTTTTGCATCCCTGACAAAGCTTAATTTCTCACAGTTAAAACTCCATTTGTCTTTGTAACTGATGTGCCAGAAGTGAGGAGAAACTCAGAATTGGGCGAGATGATCCAGGGAAAAAGCCTTGGCACAGGCACTGAGTGATGAGAGGGTTTGGTGAACACTGAGGAATGTATTGAGTGATATTTCAGGCAGGGAAAAGTGAGGAGCATCAGTGTCAGTCCAGTCAGAAGGGGGGGATCTCCAGCCATGGGCAGTTGCCCCTGAGCACTGTTGCCTCAGGCTTGGTTCAGAAGGATCCGCCAGACACTCAGATCTCCACAAACAACAGAGCTCTCCCAAATGTCCTTCAGACTTTCAGTAAATAAGACCATGGAAATGATGGAACAGAAAGAGAGGAATTTCAGGTCATTGCTAAGGACAGAGTAGCAGGATGGAATTTAGGTGTTCATGAGTGACAGAAGAAAGCCATTTGCCCTGTTCCAGAGGGAGAAGAAATATGTGTTTCCAAAGATGAACAGAAAGGTGATGGAGGTCTAAAAAAAAAACCATTTCCACTCTGTACTCATTGGAACTCAAGGAACTAATATGATATTGCACCACTGCAATCTCCACATTTAGGGCTGGGATAAAAGCTTCTCTTGTTTCATAGAATCACAGAATCATAGAGGGATATGTGTTGGAAAGAACATCAAAGATCATCTCAATTCAACCCCCCTGCCATGGGAAGGGCCACCTTTCCCTAGACCTTGTTGCTCAGAATTCCATCCAACCTGGCCCTTTCCCTCCTGGACCACAGAGCCAGGCCACCTGCAAACTCTTTGATTTTGGTAGCTTTCTCCAGAGGTCCTTTTTCAGTACTTGGGTTCCTCAGGACTCTTTGGGGATTATGAGCTCCTTGAAGAGGCTGATCATTTTTAACTTCTTTTTAGTGAAGCTGCCGAAGATGCTCCCTGTCCCAGATCAGCTCTGAGACACATTATTAGGACTGCAGTAGCAGATCCCATTTGCATTGAGGTCTTTTTGATTAATGAACAAAAAAACTTTCATCCTTGCAGTGACCTGTAGCCTCTCCTGGGAAACTTCACCTCTAGGACTGGTTTCTCAACACATCTCCCTGTGTCTGGGGTTACAGAAGGCAAACCCTGGTGTTCCAGGAGTGTGGTACACCTGTAGCAGCCACAGATGGAATCAGAGAATGAGAGACTGGGGGTGGGAGGATGTGGGGTAGAAGTGGGTTTGGAGACAGGTTGAAAGGGAACCAGTTGTGTCAGGGAAGGTTTCTCAACAAAGACCTTTCTCCTTTCAAATTCAGAGTGGAAAATGCTCATTATCTCATGTATCCAGCCAAACTCCCAATGCAGGTTGCAGGCTGGATCACAAAGGTCACAAGTCAAATGGAGAGCAGTCACATTCTCAACTTCCTTTCTTTTAAAAGCTCTTAAGTTCATCCAGGAGGGGCAGCTATAGGATTTCTCTCAAATTCATCTATTTACATAGAATGAGATGAGAAAAAATGTGTTCTTGACACCTGGAGACTTCTTCTTGAGGGAAACCTGCTCCATTACTCCCATCCCCAATACTAACACCTTTTCCTCTTCCTTACCTGTCAAGCTGATACATTCAAATTTGCCCAAAAACATGCAAACAGTGCAGACCCTTGAACGTCAATACAACATCAGCAAAGCGCAAATCATGCAAAACCAGGCTGTCAACACAGACTACGAGCACAGCGGTTGGGACCATGGTTATTTGAACCCCAATGGCCACCACAACACCTTGGACAGCAGGAATGCGACCTACACCCTCACCAACATAGTGCCCATGAACGAAAAACTCAACCGAAAAACCTGGAGAAACTACGAGCAGCAAACGATGACCAATAAAAGCAAGGACTGTCAAACCACCTACGTCATTGTGGGTGCTGTGCCTGGGAACTCCTCCATCTCCAATGGGAGGGTTAATGTACCCAGCCACATCTGGTCTGGTGCCTGCTGCAAGACCAAGAACAACACTGTCAGTGCTTGGGCAGCCATTGCCGAGAACAACCAGGACCAGGTCTGGGACCTCACTCTGGGGGAGCTGGAGAACAGTTTGGCCCAGCTGTATGAAATGCAAAATATTTCTCTCTTCCACAGTTCCTGCCCCCGTACAAAACCCTCACATCCCGGGTGTAAAAGGCTCAGGGGCTTTTCTCACATATCACAGTATCACAGAATGCTTTGAGTTGGAAGGAACCTCAAGGATCATCCAGTCCCAACCCCCCCTGCAATATAGCAGGGACACCTTCCAATAGACCAGGTTGCTCAGAACCATGTCCAACCTGGCCTTGAACACTTCCAGGGATGGGGTAGACACAGCTTCTCTGGGCAACCTGTGCCAGGGCCTCACCACCCTCACAGGGAAGAATTTCTTCCTGATATGTAGTCTGACCCTGGCCTTTGCCAGTTTAAAGCCATTCCATTTTCTCCTGTCAATTCATGCCCTTGTCCCTCTCCAACTGTCTTGGAGACCTTTTAGGTACTAGAATGGGATCTAAATTCTCCTCAGAACCTTCTCCAGATGAACACCCACAGCTCTCTCAGCCTGTCTCCAGAGCAGAGGTGATCCAGCTCTCAGAGTACCTTCATGGCCTCCTCTGGACTCCACCCCAACAGGTTGGTGTCCTTCTCTTGTTTTGAGCCCAGAGCTGGAGGCAGCACTGCAGGTGGGGTCTCAGGAGAGCAGAGGAGAGGGGGACAAATGTCCTCTACACTGTCCATCCTGCTCCCTTCTCTGGTGCGTTTCCAGCTCTGTCCCTCAGGGCAACTCCTCCTCCTGCCCTGATAAAAGGGAGGAAGAGGTGGGCAGAGCCTCCAGCTGGTTTGCTTTGCTGCCCATGCTGGCAGAGAGCTCTTAGGGATGAGTCCTTGCCCTGGTAGTCTGGAGGGAACAGCTGGAGAAGAGCCCATGGACAAGGAAATCAGAGCTTCTCAGTGAGCCCAGAAGGGTTTTACCTTGTTTCCCTTTTGCTCCATGTCCAGAGACAGGTCTTAGTTCCATCCTCCCCTCATTAGCTGTCCCTCACAGTGTGCTGCTGACTTGTCCCTCACCTCCTTAGGAAGGCTGTGGGACTAGGGTGGCCCAGGTTGCCCACAGGTGTTGTGGAGTCTCCATTGCTGGAGAGGTTCAAGCCCCAAGTGGACATGATCCTGGACAACCTGCTCTAGCTGAGCCTGCTTGA
>NW_020885634.1:0-11068 GCF_003945725.1 Corapipo altera
TGCAAACATATTCTTCTGAACTCCCAGTCCTCAGCTGAGATAATCAATCACATGTTGTTCAATAGAGTGTTTGTGGAATTGTTCCAGGCACAGAAAAAGCACTTTTTCACACTCACCTCCTGGAGGCCTGACAATTGTTACAGCATCACTCCTCAAGCTGCCCTGGCTGTTGGGTGCATTCACTTGCACTGTGGAGTTAGAAAATGGAATCAGGCCTTCAATGGGTACCCATATATTGAATTTCTTGCTGCTGCAGAACATCTGAGTATCATTTACCATCGAGTAATGAGTGTTATCTGTTATGAAAAAACACAAAAGGAGGGTGAAGAACAAATGTTAGACCTTGTGTCTGCTACAATTCACTGCCTTTAGGAACTAAGTTTTATTCCTATTCAAAAGAAGACTTGCTGTTTATACCAATAACACACACACACACGAAATTTTGGATATTAAGGAGAAAAAAATATTATTCATCATTTCTCCTGCTTTTAGCAACAGTTCATGGTACTTGTAAATCTTGGAAAATAAACCAACCAACCCATGAAGCAACCCTGCAGCTGCAGAGCTGACTGCTCTGTACTGCAAACAGGAGCCAGCTCTCAGAAATTACTGATCTTCTAGAAAAGTTGTGGGATAACTGCAAATTCCAAATATTAGAGTTAATTTTTATGCCTATGATACACTGGTAAACATTTTGGAATTCAGTAGAAAAATGTTTCCCTTAGGAGTTTATAAGCTAACTCCCTGCACAGAGCAGAAAAAGTCCCCTGCAGTAACACCTGCTTTCCAGCATGGCCTGCAGTCCCCTCACAGATAAAAGGATTGGAAGCATTCAGTTGATCAGCTGAAATCATCAGAGGACACCACAGCAACCTCCATGTCCTTTGTAAACCTTTTAAGATCTCAAACTTAAGATAAGACAATATTCTGCCCTACAAAAATAAAGAAACTCTTTCCAAAATACCCCGTAAGACTAGAAAATAATAAAAAAAAAAAATCGTATGACAGGTAACAATATTTTTCAGACCAATGAAGAGTTCACTCACATATCTGAGAGCAAAGCTGCTCATTTAAAAATTATCCTGTATTTTGAACATATAAAGCACTATATAAATGATTAATATTATTACAATTGTTCATCATTCCATGGAGAGCTCTCACAGTGAAGTCAAAGGAAATTCTCTGTTACAAACAACAGCAGAATCACACAAGTCTAAGATCACAGGTATGAGAATGAGATTAAACAGTACATAACTATTAAAAATATTGTAAGTGAAGTCAGGCATTGTCACAGGTAGCAGATTGAATATTCACATCTGAGTCCTCTACAAAACCTAGATAAGATGGAATTACAAAAACCCCAGAAAATCAACATTTTAATTAATTTTTAATGGAAACTCCTTGGATTTACACATTTTTATTAAATTTTAAATGAGTTGTTAAAACTGAATTGTCATTAAATGTGAAAACAGTTTTCCAATCTCCCATATTTCCAAGATGTGCTCTAACACGTGTGTGCAGCACATTTCAGTCCTGCTCACAGGACATTTCACCACAGATGAGTGTTCTGGATTTTCTCCTGATTTGGGGATTCCTATAAACAATCTCTGATTTACTCACAGTACAAGTCCACACAATTCCATTATTTTGGTGTTCAAAAAGTGGCAGAAAGGGTGTTTGCAGTGATTCTTCTGGTAACAGATGACACACTTATTTTCTGAGGTTTTGTGGAGGGGGGGCAGTTTTGTAAAACTCTTTGCAAACCTGCCTTGTAGCCCAGTTCCTTATTGCTCCAATTCTCCCTGGATGACCCCGTGCCACAGCACCAGAGCACCCGGACAGACTCCAGCAGGGTGAAGCTGGGATGGTTTCATGGAGCCTGATGGATTCACTTTGGATTTCACTGAAGTTCACACAAGCCCCAGACCCCGTTTTAGATACAGCAATGAAGGTAAAACTTCTTATCCTGCCAGAAAGAAGAACAACCACGTTTCCCACATTCCACACACAGAATCCTGCAGGAGCAAAGTTATTTTGTCTGACATCACTCGGATGGACCCAGGCTGCTCAACCAGCACCACAAAAACGCATCCACAGTCCCTGAACTCAGCTCTTCAATTGTCCATCAAACCCTCCTTCTGCACCTTTGTGAAACTGTCCCTGGGGGTGATTTGGGAGCAGATACAACCCAACAAAGCACATTTCTCCTCTCATCCATCACAGTTTCTCCAGTGTCTGCAACTGATTGCTTGTGACCATCTCACAACAACGTGACTGTCATATGCACCTATTATTTTATTAACAATAAAGTCATTAGAAATGACCAACTGTAGATATGACATATACATTGTTAAGGTTCTAGTGACATGAAACACTTAATGACTCAGCTGGTTGTGGAAAAAAGATGCATTTTTTAAGCATTTCCCCTCCCATGTGTAGGAAAGTTTAAAAATTAGTGTTGACAGGTTGGCACATAGGATAGATTCAAACTTGAAGCATAAAAGTGGGTTGCCTAGTAGCAATTTATATGCCAAATTCATGAGAAAATTAAACTTCTTCTATCTACAGTACAGTTTTAACATGTTAATATTTTTATTTTCATCCACCTGAACCTGGAAAGAAAATATGTGTTTCCTCTGCTGATATTTTTATTCCATTATTAATCTTTCTTCCAGTGGATAACTATACTAGATTTTAAAAATATTTTTTGAGTAACAGAATGTGAATTAAAAGGATAACACTCTACTCCAAGTTGCCTGGATAACAACATTAAGATACAGTAACTATACAATTAGTGGTAACATTAATTCTAGTTACAGCAGAGTGATTACTCAGCAAGTATAAGAAGTATATAATTACTGAATAATTAGGAGAAGTATGTAATTACATAACCATTTGATTCTGATCAAAAATGAACTTGCACATTTACAATGAGACAAACACAGCAGCTCAACATTTTTCATTGCTTCTAATAAAAAGCCAAGGAGTACTTGCAAGTTTCCCAACCCAAATTTTACACAGACCAAAGGTGTTTTTATCCCTCTTCCCAGCCAAGCAACTTGCTGCTGCTGGCAAGGAAAATGTTAGAAGGACATTTTTAAAATGCGGGTCTTGCTGGGGCTGACTTGCAATTTGCAGCTTTGCCACTTCTCACTGCTTCAGCTCAGCTTTCAGTGGGCTGGAAAATGCAAGACCCAGAGGTTCAGCCTGACAGACAGTGACACAGGGATAACCCTGTGCCATCATTCCATGCCATTCCTGCCCAGCCTGCCTCAGTGGGGACCGAGTTGGTGAGGAGAAGTGGATGAGGCCTCTCTTTTGCCATTTTTCATGGGTGTTTTCCTCTCCATCCTGCTCACAGGTCCTACTGTAGCCCACCATCAGGTCTGCTGCAGATCTGAACAGCAGGTGCCTCAAGTACTGGCAAAGTGCTAAAAGACATTGTTTGCTTCAGACAAGTGGTTTGTACCAGAGCACCACCTTGTTCCTGCACTCGGCCTTGTCATTGCTGCCAGGAACAGACCCCAGCACTCCAACAAGCAAGGTCTCTGCACAACACAGGAACAACCGAAAGAGGCAGAAAACAAACTCCTGGATCTGGTTCATTGTGTCATTCAGCACTTAAGACATTGCAAACAACTGTACCAAAAGCTGAATTGGAAGGGGAGGAGGCTCAGAGCCACCATCTCCTGGAAGCTGTTAAAAAAGACTAAACCCTTTGCAGACATGAAGGGTTTCCCAAAGCTCCTTCATCTTTCCAGATTTGTGCATCGTGATGGTTTTGTTCTTTTACTGAGCCTTCCTGCTCAGCTCTCCACAGCTCCCCCAAAGTATTTGAGGGCCTTCTTTCCCTAAGCCTGCTATTTGAGAAAAACCTCAGAAAAACTCTTCCCAGTTTATTCGTAGTTTATACCAGATCAAAGGATCTCAGTTTTTCAGGAAAAGATACAAATGAAGAAATTAGGGCTTAAAGGATTATCCATATTCATACTTAGAAATTGTGGTGGGGTGAGGGTGGGGAGGGGTACCTGCTCTTCCTCATGGTGCAGGGAGAGCAGCTCTGGCAGGTAAAGTTCTCCCCAGTCCATGTGCGCCCGGCGACAAACCCTCCGTGTGCCCCGCGGGGAAAAGCAAAGTTCCCGTGGCCGACCCCGCGCACTTGGCACGGGCGCGCTCCGGGCATGGCGGCGGCGGGTGGAGACCAAAAACTCGCCTGCACCTGATCAAAGGCTCAAAGCCCCACCCACAGCTCATGAATATGCAGCAGGGCAGGACATTTGCATTCCCTGGGACGGCCCATTGGTGGGGCAGCGCCTAATCAGGTGCCAGGGGTGCGGGGGTGGCAGGCAGAGGGTGGGGGCAGGACAGCGGCCTTGGAACAAAGCCTTGGAAATCTTTGATCCATACACAGGATGACTGGAACCATCATGCCTGTGATGTCAGGTCCTCCCCTGTGACATCACATCCTCCCCGTGACATCACATCCTCCCCATGACATCACAGTTCACCTATGACATCATATCCTTTCTGTGACATCACATCTGCCCTCTGACGTCACATCCTTCATATGACATCACATCTCTCTTGTTATACCATATCATCCCTGTGACGTGACGTTCTCCCCTGTGACATCACATCTCTCCTATGCGACATTGATCATATGATGTTGCATTCTTCCTGTGACATCACATTTCCCCTATGACATCACATCCTTCCTGACGCAACTTAAGGCTGTTTCCTCTCAACCCTTCACTATAGCCTTGGCAGAAGAGACCAACCCCCACCCCACTAAAACCTCCTTTCAGGTCATTGCAGAGAGCAATGAGGTCCCCCCTGAGCCTCCCCTTCTCCACACTCAACCAGCCCAGTTCCCTCAGCCGTCCCTCAGCAGACATGTTTTCCAGAGCCTTCCCCAGCTCCGTTCCCTTCTCTGGACACGCTCCAGCCCCTCAAGGGCCTTTTGGCACTGAGGGGCCAGAACTGGACACAGCACTCCAGGTGAGGTCTCCCCAGTGCCTTATTGATCCAGCCTGTCCAGATCCCTCTGCACAGCCTTCCTGCCCTCCAGCTCATCCACACTCACACCCAACGTGGTCTTGTCCACAACTTTCCTGAGGGGGTACTCGATCCCCTGGCCCAGATCATCCACAACGATGTTAAATAGGAGCAGTCCCAACCCTGAACCCTTGGGAACCCCACGAGTGACCGGCCCCACCTGGATTTTCTTCCCTTCTCCACCACTCCCTGGACCATCAGCCACTTTGTCACCCAGCAAACAGTTCCCTGGGCAAGCCATGAGCAGCCAGTTTGTGCAGGAGATGCTGGGGGAGATGGTGCCAAAGGCTTTCTGGAATTCCACAGAGACACATCCCCAGCCTTTCCCTCAGCTGCTGAGCAGGTCCTTTGTCAGAGAAGGAGATGAGGTTGGTCAGGCAGGACCTGCCTTTCCCAACCCCACGCTGGCTGGGCCTGATCCCCTGGCTGACCTGCCTGTGCCATGGGATGGCACTGAGGAGGATCTGCTGCATGGACTTCCCCGGTCCTGAGGTCAATGGGACAGGCCAGGAGTTGCCCAGATGCTCCTTTTGGCCCTTCCTGGGGATGGGCATCCCATGTGCTTGTTGCCAGTCAGCTGGGACTTGTGCAGTTGTGCAGCACTGCTGGGGAATGAGTGAGAGTGGCTTGGCCAGCTCTTTCTCCAGCTCCCTCAGGACTCTTGGGTGCATCCCATGTGGGCCCAGGCACTTGTGGGGGTCTCATTGGCAGAGCAGGTCACTGACCATTTCCTCCTGCATTGTGGGGGCTTCACTCAGCTCCCCATCACCAGCTTCCAGCCCTGGGAGCTGGGGATCCTGAGGACAACTGCTTTGGGTGTTAAAGACTGAGGCAAATAAAGCACTAAGTAACCTCCTGGAAATAAGGACCCTTGGGACACTGCAGGACCTTCTGGAGCCAAAGGAGCCCTGGGACACTATGGAATCTCATTGAATCAAGGCAGCACTGGAACCCTGGGAAAACTCCTGGAATTCAGGGCCCATTGTGACACTGCAGGTGTCACACATGGAACAAAAGGAACCCTGGGATGCTGCGGAAACTCATGAAACCATGGGACCATTGTGACATTGAGGGGGCTGATGGAACCAGGAGTCCATTGGTGCAATCCAGGGTCTCATGAAATCAAAGGAATTCTGGGACACTGTCGAACCTCCTGGAACCAAGGGTTCACACTGACATGCGTGTCCTCCTGGAACCAAGGGAGCCCTGAGATATTTCTGAACCTCCCAGAATCCAGGGGCCATCGGGACCCTGCAGAACCTCTTGGATTCAAGTGGTCCTTGTGAAACTGCAGGCTCTCCTGGAACCCAAGGATTCCTGGAGCACTGCAGAGCTCATGGAACCAAGGGGCCACTGTCCCACTGCAGCTCCTTCTGAAGCACAAGGGACCCTGGGACAATGGGAAATCTCCAAGAATCCAAAGGGCATTTGGGGACTGCAGGGCCTCATGGAACTAAAGGAACCTTTGGAGACTGGGGAAACTCGTGGAATCAAGGGACCATTGGGACATGTGGGGCCTCATGGAACCAAAAGAACCCTGAGAATTTTTGTGGGAACAAGTTAAGGCAGCAGCAGCTGCATTCAGTTAATCAGGATCCAAAATTAGTGTTTTGGCCTTGACTGGTGTTTTCTATCCAGAGAGTGCTGTTTGCCAAAGTGGAAACCACTTGGAACGCTCTGCATGGTAGCCTGTGTTTTTCTCTGGTGGCTGAACACAGGCAGCACATGAGGGGAGGGGAATGTGTGGGATCAGGGCACTGCTTTGGGACCATGCTGGGAATTCTGGCAGACTAAAAGACAAACACCGGGTGCTGCTCATGAGAGAAGAGGAATAAAAGGGGACAAGGAAAAGTGTTGGTGGAAAAGTCCTGAAAAGGAACTCTGTGTGTGCAGCCTCATTTTCTCCTTCAGTGCCCACAGGAAAGGGGGCAAAAAGTGGGGGTTGGGAGCAAAAAACTGTTGAAGGGGAAATTGAGGATTGAGGGGAGAGTAGGAAAGTGGGAGGAACAGAGAGAAGGGTGGAAAAGGGAGGGTGATCTGGTGAGTCTGATTGTCCCATGGGGGTCTTCGGGCACAGGGGGGTTGGCAAAGGGGGGTGGCCCCCCTTAGCTCCCAACTTCCTGTGGGGTGCTGGGGGCTGCTGGATCCAATCTCAGCCTTGGATCACGCCAACACTTTCAGTTGAGAGGAATTACAGAAGTGTGACTGAACCACTTGGTCCCCCAGGTTTTAATGATGGCAAATCACATCTACTGATAGAAATTAATTTATTTAGGGTTAAAAATGATCAGGCAAAAAAACTTCATCACAATTATTTACTGCACAACAGAAACACTAAAACTACCACGAGTACAGAAAAAGATAAGAAAGCGCTCTACACTAAAGCAATTGTTGAAGCATTTCTACTCAAGTTGGCACAAAAGCAATAATTCTTAATTAGAGATGGATGGAACTCCCCCAGACCAACGCTGGTGGGGAGATCTCTGCTCTCAACCTCCAGAAGTGACCTTGGGGGGTCCCCAGTCAAGGCAGGAATCTCCACACACCCCACAAGAAGGGTTCTGTTGGAAGAAGCTGCCCCTGTGAAAGGGGACTGGCCCTTTGTGGTCGAAAGGGATGGACTGACAGTCACTGGACTCCAGGGGTTGCCTCACCATCAGGGGGTTCATTCGGGGTGGAAGCAGCAGCCGAAGCTCTTCCCGCAGTCGGAGCACTGGTAGGGCTTCGCTTAATGGTGAGTCCGTTGGTGTGAGGTCAAGTGACAGCGCTGGGTGAAGCTCTTCCCACACTCCCCACACTTGTAGGGCCTCTCCCCACTGTGGATGTGCTGGTGCCTGATGAGGGTGGAGTTCCGGTTGAAGCCCTTCCCGCAGTCGGTGCAGCGGAAGGGCCTCTCATCCGTGTGCGTCTGCTGGTGCACAAGGACATCTGACCTGGTGCGAAACCTCTTCCCACATTCCAAGCACTTGTAGGGCCGTTCCCCCGTGTGGATGCTCTGGTGTTGGTTTAGGTTGGAGTTGCTCCTGAAGCTCTTCCCACATTCCCCACATGTATAGGGACGTTCCCCAGTGTGGATGCGCTGGTGTTGGACCAGAGTGAAATTGTCCCTGAAGCTCTTCCCACATTCCCCACAAGGGTATAGACATTCTCCAGTGTGGATGCGCTGGTGTCGGATCAGAGTGGAGTTGTCACTGAAGCTCTTTGCACATTCCCCACACGTGTAGGGACGTGCCCCAGTGTGGATGTGCTGGTGTCGGAGCAGGTCAGAACTTTGCTTGAAGTTCTTCCCACATTCCAAGCACCTGAAGGCCTTCTTCCTGCTGGGAGGCTGCTCAGGGACCACCAGCTCAGAGCTCCCCCTCAAGTTCTGGCCGCCTTCCCAGCACAGGCTGGCTCTTTCCTCCTCAGAGCACCCTGGGATGGCTTTGCAGCCCCTCCTGCGGGGGGATCTCCGGCCCTTTTCCTCCCTGCTGCCTTCCTGCGCCGGGGAGCCCTTCAAAACGGCCTCTCCCACCAGGGTCTCACGGGGGGATTTGTCCTCCGGGCTCTCCGTCCTCAGCTCGGGGCCTGGGGCAGGAAGCAAGAAGGACAGGGAGGGGATTTGCCTCCGGCCCACAGGGAAGGCCAAGGACATCCCCCCAACTCCGGCCCCGGCAGGACGGCGGCGGCAGCGGGGTTGTCCTGCAGCCGGGGCCATGCTCGGCTGACAGAGCCAGCACAACACCCGCCCAAAGGGCCACTGACTTCCTCCTCACCTGCCTGGGGGGCCCAAGGCATCTTCCTCTTCCTCGCAGCCTCCTCCTCCATCCACCCAAGCTTTGGGAAGGACAAATCCTGATGGGGGGGAAAACAAGGGCTGAGCACATTGGCTTGGGGGTCCCTCCTGCCCAAGTCCATCTCTAGAAATCACTTGGCATCCTGTGTCCATAAAAACCTCCAAACCACCAAGATTCAGTCCAGAAAAACTTAAACCACCTAGCTTCAGGCAAAAAACTCCTCAGAAATAGCAACAAGACTCTCGCCACCCCAAACTGCAAAAAGTTGAGATTAAGTCAAAAAATACTCCAAAATATGAAGATTCAGCCCAAAAAAAGGTGATGATGGGGACTGAATTTAACCCTCCAGCAGGAAAGTTGTTTGATTTCAAGCTCATCTTCAAGGGGAGCCCTGCGATTGGAGCCTGGGCTCTAATGAACCTCTCCTGTGCTGCCAAACAGCAGGAGCTGTATGGCCAAGGGACAAACTCTGTGATCCCTGTCAGTGTCCGTGGTCCCTGTCAGTGTCCTTCAGGGAAACTGGGAGGAGGAAATGAAGAAAACAGTTTGGAACTAAACAGGTTTTAAAGTGGGAAAAACCTCCTTCCATGGAAATAAACTTAGACAGTTTTTCCTGGGCTGAACGAGTTCATTCAAGGATGAAGGACTGGGACTTCTGTGGACACTTGTGCTGGTTTCTTTGGACACTTGTGTTCATTCAGAGAGCCCCTGGAAACACTCTGCTGTTCACTCCCAGTGCCACCAGTGCCTGGGTCCTGTCTGCAGCAGCAGATTGCAGTGGGATGGGAGAAATGCTTTTCTGAGCCTCTGGACTGGACACAGGCACAGCCTGACCCTGAACCCAAGGGAAACAAACACAAATTCCATGGTTTTAGCTGGAGCAAGGCTGGGGGGGTTTCCTGAGGGCAGCACTACACCAGACTGTTTTGTGTGTGTGTGTCAGACAGGCAGAAGCACAAATGCCTGCACAGCCCAGAGCAGTCAGTGTGGGGCTGTGCTTGCTGCTGCAGAGACCCCCAGGGAACAAACCCAGGCAATAGTTTGAGTTTATTCCTTGCTCTGTGTCAGTGGAATAGAATGTTCCACAGGAGCTCTGTCCCCGTCCCCGGGTGGCTTGAAGTTGAAGACGGGGAGGGTCAAGTGCAAGTTCCCTTTTGAAGTGTGTGTCCCTAAGGAGGACACTTGCCTTATTATTGCTTATTATTTGTAATACCTTACATCATACAACACTTAAGGATGGATTCTATAGAATATGTGCCATACATATGATACAGAATATATCTGATTATTGCTTTATCTGCCTGTCCAGACAGATGTTGCGTATGCAGAGAGATTGTATTTGAGGGATATGTTCCTCTCAATACCCTGTGAGCTCCACTCCCAAGGCCAGCAAATTCCTGAAGCTCCCACTTGTGTGCCCTGCAGGTTTTGGCAGATTTGCAAGAGCAGGGGAATCATTCCCTGCAGTCCCTTTGCACTGTGGGAAATGGGAGCACTGTGCACATCCTGCTGCCTCCAGATTCCATTCTGGGTGTGTGGGGAGCAAAGAAATGCCTGGTTCTGCAGGAGCTGGAGATGCTCAAGGGGCAGCAGGACCAAGTCAGGGACCTGAAGGGGCCTGAGGGGCTTTGGGGTCCAGGAGGGTCCTGGGGGAGCTGGGGAGGGGCTTTGGGGACTGGGGATACAGACCAGGACAGACCAGTACAGACCAGTACCTCCTCACTGCTCCCCAGATCTCTCCTGGAGCTGGGCCACCTTGTTGTGGGACACCTGAGCCCCCCCAGTGCCCTCCCAGTACAGCCCAGTGCCCCCAGTACAGCCCACTGTGTTCCTGTCCCCCCCTGGCACCCCCAATTCCACTGTCCCTAAATCCCTCCCCACATTCCCCAAACCCCTCCCCCACTGTCCACAAACCCCATCCCTGATGTCCCCAACCCTCCATCTCACTCCAGGAGCCCCCCCTGGACCCTCTGACACCAAAAATGCCCCCCCATCACACTCACAGAAAGGCCAAGAGCATCTGGGGACACGGTGGGGACAGCTGGGGGGTTTTGTAGGGCACTGGGGGATTATTGGGGGATACTGGGACACACTGGGAGGAACTAGGGGGCACTGGGAGGGACTGCGGGGTTACTGAGGGACACTGCAAGGGCACTGGGAGGGATTGGAGGTGAACTGGGGCACACTGGGGGACACTGGCAGAGAACTGGAGAGTTACTGGGGGATTACCAGGACAC
>NW_020885635.1:0-3030 GCF_003945725.1 Corapipo altera
TGATAAAGTCTGGGCACAAAACATCCCCTTCTTTTCCCTCCCACAGGGATTCTGCAACCCCTGCCTTGTCCTTCCCATGCCTGGCAATGGCTGCAGGAGGACTTGCCCTGTCCTTTTCCCTGTTGAGCCTGAGCAGTCTGGAACTCTGCCAACCCTCCTTGCTGCCCTGTTTGCAGACTGGTTCAATGGCTGCCTTTGCCAAGGCCCCAGGAAGCTCTGGGCTGGCTCTGGCCTTTCCAAGGGTTTGGGAGAGGTCTCCCAGTGACACTGCAAAACCTTCTCAATATCCCTGACACCAAAACCTTTTCCATAGCCCACAGTTCCACAGGAGTGCCCAGGACACAACACAGGTTGTTCTGATGGTTCTGGAGAATGAGAAGGGATTTCTTCCTCGAGGCCAACCCCTCCAATTGGATTTGAGTGCAGCTGAAAGGTTTGCTCAGCATTTTCCCCAGTACCTCTCTGCCCTGAAGGTTTCTGGCCATCAGGCTGGAGCTGAGGGGATTGGGCAGGTGCCTGAGGAGGGGGTAGAACAATGGCTGTGTCCAACTGTGCCAGGAGGGCTGTGCTGGGCAAGGATGAGGGGGCTGCAGAAAACAGTGGCACTGGGGAGGGGAGAGGAGCAGGTGGAGAGACCTTGTGCCTGCCCACACTGGGCAGGAGCTGCCCCAGGATGGCAGCTCTGAAACACTCACAGGATGTCCCTGGGAACAGGAGGGGAAGACTGGATCTGAAAATGAAACCTGGAAAGCAGAGAGCAGGAGTGTCATGGTGTCACTGCAGGAGAGTTCCAGCCGTGGAGCAAGGTCACAGAAGAAGTGACCCAGTACAAGCAGTGCCCTCAGAAGATCCCACAGCATCCTGGAGATGCTGTGAGGGAGCCCAGCTCTGCTTCACAAGTTGCCAGGGCCTGTCCCTGCCTGTGCTCCAAGGGCTTCCAGCCCCCAGGACTGTGCTCAGAGAGCACTCAGGCCTTACAGTGAGAAAGGGGCTCAGGAGGACAGTGTGGAAGTGGCAAGAGAGCAGCTCTGGACAGACCAAGCCCTGCTGCTCCCTGGCAGTGCTGCTGGGCTGGGATTATTGTCCCCTTCCCCTTTGCAAATACACCCTGTCCTGCAGTGTGCTGTCCTTTGGGAACACCTAAGAAGAAGGGTCTTGGACAAAGAAGGCACTGCAGGGTCCTTTATTTTGTTTAAATACACAGATTGCACAATTCATCATTTATACATCTCTGGGTCGCATGCAGTGGGTAGACACTAAATTAGAAGGCAGGTGCATAACAACATTTAATTTCACAGAAAATCATTGCAAGAACAATCTGATGACCTCCACGAAAAACCTGAGCAGGAAGGATGAGCCATTAAGGAGTCCCATTCTGTATTCTATGAACCTGAAAACAGACACTTTATTGCTCCTGAAAAGCATCCAGTCATCATTTTTCTCAGGGCATCCTTGAGCTCATGGTTCCTGAGGCTGTAGATGAAGGGGTTTAGTGCTGGAGGAATCACTGAGTACAGAACTGACAGGGCCAGATTCAGGGATGGGGAGGAGTTGGAGGGGGGCTTCAGATAGGCAAATATGGCAGTGCTGAGTAACAGGGAGACCACAGCCAGGTGAGGGAGGCACGTGGAAAAGGCTTTGTGCCGTCCCTGCTGAGAGGGGATCCTCAGCACAGCCCTGAAGATCTGCACATAGGAGAAAACAATGAAAATGAAACAACCAAAACAAAAACAAGCACTAACCCCAAGAAGCCCAATTTCCCTGAGGTAGCCTGAGTGTGAGCAGGAGAGCTTGAGGACGTGTGGGATTTCACAGAAGAACTGGCCCAGGGCATTGCCCTGGCACAGGGGCAGGGAAAATGTATTGGCTGTGTGCAGCAGAGAATAGAGAAAGCCAGTGGCCCAGGCAGCTGCTGCCATGTGGGCACAAGCTCTGCTGCCCAGGAGGGTCCCGTAGTGCAGGGGTTTGCAGATGGCAACGTAACGGTCGTAGCACATGATGGTGAGGAGGGAAAACTCTGCTGACATGAAGAAGAAAAAGAAAAAGAGCTGTGCAGCACATCCCATGTAGGAGATGGTTGTGATGTTATGGAGGGAATTGTGCATGGCTTTGGGGACAGTGGTGCAGATGCAGCCCAGGTCTGTGAGGGAGAGGTTGAGCAGGAAGAAGCCCATGGGGGTGTGCAGGTGGTGGTCGCAGGCTACAGCGCTGAGGATGAGGCCGTTGGCCAGGAGGGCAGCCAGAGAGATGGCCAGGAAGAGCCAGAAGTGCAGGAGCTGCAGCTCCCGCCTGTCTGTGAATGCCAGGAGGACGAAGTGGGTGAGAGAGCTGCTGTTAGACATTTACTGCTTCTTAGCACAGGGTCTGTTCAAAAAAGGAAAGGACAGGGAACAGTTAAGACGACCTCTGTGAAAGAGTAACTCCATTTGTAAAAGAAATCAATGTGTCAAATGTCACCAAATGCACTGCCAAGGAGTCAGTTTTGCTCTGCTGCAGTGGGACATGGAATTTTTTTGTGGAGCTCTCACACACACAAGGAATGTCAGATGTAACAGACCTTGAGTACAAAATTTCCATCTCTACACCCATGATTCAGAAGAGCTGGAGCTGCAGAGCAGAAGTTTAGTCTGTCCTTATAATAATTGTACCTGTGTTTTCTATTTTTACCATCACTTCTGGGGAAGGTTCTTTTCCACTGCAGGAATCCTCATTTCTATGGCCCAGCACACAGTGCCCAGCAGAGCTGCAGGGAAGGGCCCCCAGAGCTGCCTGAACGCCCCCTCCCTCAGGCCTTGGGGGCACTTGCCCCCCACTCCCTGCCCAGGGCTCTGCTGCCTGGAGCTGTCCCTGCCAGCAGTTGCTTCCCTAGGCCCAGGGCCAGGCTCTGGCAGTGCTACCAGAGTCCATCCCAGCCCTGGGGGCTCAGCTCTGCCCTGCAGAGCCCTCCCAGCAGCACAGGGCAGTGCCCAGGGGCATCTCTGGCTGGGCAGGCTCTGATGGCAATGTCAGAGCAAACCTGAGGAGGCTGGA
>NW_020885635.1:3130-11058 GCF_003945725.1 Corapipo altera
CAGACAACCCAGAGTATAACACTGAAGGAACTGGTTCATTCTCTTGATAGTACCCCCTGTCTGTCTGTGCCTTTTCCCTGCAGCCCACTTTGGAGATCAGAAGGACTCTGCCCTGTTCTGCCCTCCCAGGAGTTGTTCCTCCCCCACAGCCCTTCTCCCCCAGCCCCGTGGCAGCTCCTTGGCCGGGCTGAGAGCTGAGCCTGGCAGGCAGCAGAGTCCCTGCCCCAGCACACAGAGCCCTGGGGGCAGGACCCTGCTCTGCACCACAGCCCTGGGCACCCCTGGTTGCACCCCCACCTTCCCACCCCACAGCCAGCCCTGCCACAGGGAACCTTCTGGCCCTGGGCCTCTGAGGGGGCAGCAGCAAGTCCTGCTCTGCAGCAGCTTCTCCTGCTGCAGCCCAGCAAATCCAGCAGAGCCATCCTGACAGCTCCTGCCACTGCTGCCATTTGGCAGCTGGCAGAGGCACTTGCAGGAACTCACCTGCACTGCTCTGCAGCCACAGCCTGTCTGTGGCAAAGGGCTGGCAAGGTTCCTGCCCTGAGCAGCTCTGCCCTGTCATCCCACTCCAGGATCCCTTGAACCTCCTGCTCCCTTCTCCTCTCTGCCCTTGCTGCCTGCAGCTCCTGCCCTGCTCTGCCATATGGCCACTTCCCCTGCACTGCAGCAACTGGGAGAGTCCTGCTGAAAGATCCTGGAAGCTGTGGGATGTGGCAGCTTTAGGAGATACCTCCAGGAAGGCAAGTTGAACTTTCCTACAGCCAGAGAATTCTTCCTTCAAATCCTGGGAAGGTTTCTTTTGTAGTGAGAGCTCAGTCACCTCCCAGCCCAGGCTGCCTCTCATCTCTCTGCCTTCTCTCCTGTGCCCTGGGTGCTGCAGGCAGTGCCCTCAGCCCTGCTGGGCTGTGCAGAGGAGCTGCTCACCAGCAGAGCTGTCTCTTTGAAGCTCTTCTTGCTTGCCAGGAGCTCCCTGTGTGCCAGGAGCCTGGCCCAGCTCAGCAGCACAGCAACAGCCCCAGGCAGCCCTTGCTCTGCCCCTCTGGGCTCCCTCCAGCTGTCCCTGGGGCTCCAGGGGAACCTGCTGGCACACAGCTGAAGGAAATAATGATGTTCCTTCTCTCAGCTGGGCACAGACACTTCTTTCAGCAGGGTCATTTCTCCAAACAGACACAGAGTAAGTTCAAGAAAGTCTTTTTCATGTCCCATCATTTTGCAAGAAACCCAGACAGTGCCCAGGAGGGATCTCCTTCACCTGCACTGAGGGAAGGAACTCAGCTGAGTCAACAGAGGTGTCTCCTTGTGGCTCTGCAGACCTGGGGCCACAAGGACACTCAGCTCCCTCCACAACCCCCATGGGCTGGGATTCCTCCTGCCCCACTTCAGTGGGCCCAAAACAGGCCCCTGCAGGTGACTCCTTGTCCCAGCTCCCATGGGAATGAAGGAAGACCAAAGCCAGGAGTGACCTGCTGGGACACAAACCCCTGGTTCCTTCTGAGGGGCCAGAGGTGACCGAGATTCCTGCTGGGGACTGCAGGCTCCAATGGAGCAGTTCCTAGGGACAGGGCAGCAGCCATGGGATCTCCTTGGAGGCTGCTGGGACATTGCTTTGGGCAACTTCAGTGGCAGAAGGGGCCCACATGTAGGACAGAGGAACCTGTCACTGTTCCTTCTGTCCAGGGCAGCCCCTAGAGGTGTTCAGATGACCAAATGGAGTCAGGTGGCACAGGGAGAGAGGTCTCTCTCCTCTTCTTTATCAGGGTATTTTCTAAATGTACTCAGAGTACAATGGTAGTTTTCTCCTGAACATCCTTTCACTGATGAACCTAATTGAGGGCAGCTGAGCCTGGATTGAACAGCCAAAGAGGGGCCTGTAGTGCCAGGGGTGGTGCCAGGGCTCTGCAGCACAAGTGCAGCAGCTGCCCTGGACAGCACAGGGCCTGTGCAGGAAGCCCATCTCCATTCCCAGCAGTTGTGGGACAGTCACCACCCAGGGCTCCTCAGACACATTGGGTGCCTTTGGGGCAGGGAGTGAATCCCAGCCCTGCAGGGACACAAAGGCTGTCCCTTCTCTGCCCAGCCAAGGCCGGGCCAGGCACGAGTCCAAAGCACATCAGCCCAGGCTGTCCACACTTGTTTCCTCCCTCTGCTGGCTCTTCTCTCCCCCAGCATTTCAGCAGCATGTGCTGATCTCCTCAGGGATCAGGCCTCTGATTTTCCCCATGGGCCTGAGTCCCAGTACGTCCACCCCCAAGGCCATAGTCAGCAAAGCCTCTGCACACCCCAGCTCTGGGGGCTTTCAGAGCAGCTTTCCCCACTGCAAGTCTGTTCTTACCCCGGTGCCCCCGCTGAGGGGCTGCAGCCAGACAGGCCCCAATGCCCTGCGTGTGGGGCACAGGCAGGAGGAGCTGCAGCCCCAAGTCTCTCTTCATTCCACTTGCAGGCAATAACAGCCCAGGCCTGCTGAGACAGTTCCCAGGTTGCAGGGCTGTGATGGGTTGGGATAGAGAAGGCCAAGGAGACACAGGAGAGAAAGAGCAGGAGAGAGGTATCCTCAGCGGGAAGGAGCTTCTTGGAGCTGTGGAGCTGCTCTAGGGGATGAACAAATTGGGGAAACTTTTGTGGGTGAGGGTCAGAGGAGAGAGTGGTTTGGGTGACATTGTGGAGTGAGACCAAGAGCGCATTCAAGTTGGCTTTGATAACCCTGGAATTCACTGGAAAAGCACCACAACAGGATGCAAAGAGTCCAAGAGGTTTGCACAGGGTCATGGTCAAGACACCCCTTGGGACACAGACCTTTAGAGCACAGCTGCTCTAAAGGTTGGTGGACAAGAGGGAGGCTGCATCTGCATCTGCTTCTCTCCAAGAGGAACCAAGAGGTTACCATAGAAACTGAACTTAGCGATGGGAATATAGAATGTATGGTGGTTGCCATGGTAATCGACCATAGCAATGGCAATGTATGATGGTTGCCATGGTAACAGAACGTAGCAATTGGAATGTATGATGGTTCCCATGGTAACTGACCATGGCAATGAGAATGTATGCTGTTTGCCATGGTAACTGACCGTAGGAAAGGGAATGTATGAAGGTTACCATGGTAACTGACTGCAGCAAGGGGAATGTGTGATGCTTGCCATGGTAACTGACTGTAGCAGTGGGAAGGATGATAGTTGCTATGGTAACCAACTGTGGCAACAGGAATGTATACTTGTTGCCATGGTAACCGATTATGGACTCGGGAATGTCTGATGGTTGCCATGGTAACTGACCGTAGCAATTGGAATTCTATAACAGTTGCCATTGTAACTCTGCACAGCAAAGGGAATGCATGTTGGTTGCTGTGGTAACCAACTGGACTAGCAGGAAGTATGCTGGTTGCCATGGTAACTGACCACATAAATGAGAATATATAATGGTCGCCGTGGTAACCGACCATAGCAATAGGAACGTGTGATGGTTGCCATGGTAACTGACTATAGAAACAGGATTATCTGATGGTTGCCATGATAACTGACCGTAGCAATTGGAATTCTATACAGGTGCCATGCTATTTGATTATAGCAACATGACTACGACGCTTGCCATGGTAACCAACCATAGGAATGGGAATGTATGATGGTTGCCATGGTAACTGACTGTAGCATTGGGAATGTATGATCGTTTCCATGGTAACCGACTGTTGCAATGGGAATGTCTCATGGTTGCCATGGTAACTACCCGCAGCAATGGGAATGTATGATGGTTGCCATAGTAACCAGCCATAGCAATGGGAATGTATGCCAGTTGCCATGGTAACTGACTGTAGCAGTGGGAAGTATGATAGTTGCCATAATGACCGACTGTAGCAATGGGAATGTATGGTGGTTGCCATAGTAAACGGCTGTACCAGGGGGAGATATGATGGTTGCCATGGTAATTGACTGTAGCAACGGGAATGTATGCTTGTTGCCATGGTAACTGACTGTAGCAACAGGACGGTATGATGGTTGCCATGGTAACTGACCCTGGCAAGGGGGCTCAGTGGCGTTGCCCATGGCTTCCACTTCTGCAAATTGGCTTCATTCACCTTCTCCTTCAGCAGCCTCAACCACTCGTCGTGGGGGCCCCACACAGCAGCCTCCCACCTCTGTGAGGTTCTGCAGCAGCCCAGGGTTCCTTTGGCCCCACAAGGTCCTGCAGTGTCCCAATGGCCCCTTGATTCCGTGACGCTCCACACTTTCCCAGGGTCTCCCTGCTTCCATGAGTTTCCCCAGTGTCCCAGGTTTCCTTTGATTCCATGAGACCCAGATGTGAAGACGTGGCCCCTTCATTCCACGAGGTTTTGCAGTGTCACGATGGCTCCTTTCTGCCATCAGGTTCTGCAGAGTCTCAGGGTTCCTCTGCTTTCAGGAGATTCTGCAGTGTCCCAATGGCCCCTTGATTCCAAGATGATCCCAAACGTCCCAGGCTTCCTTTGGTTCTCGGAAGCCCTGCATGTCCAAATGGCCCCTTGATGTCATGAGTTTTCACAGTGTCCCCATTTTCCCTTGCTTCCATAAGGACCTGCACTGTCACAGCGGTCCCTTGATTCCATGAGGTTCCAGTCTCCCAGGGCTTCTTCATCTCCATGAGACTCTGCAGGGTCACAATGGTCCCTTGATTCTGTGAGATTCCACAGTGTCCCAGGATTCCTTTGCTTCCCTGGGCCCTGCAGAGTCACAATGGACTGTTGATTCCATGAGGTTCCATGGTGTCAAAATGGCCCCTTGATTCTGGGAGGTTCCACAGCATCCCAAGATTCCTTTGGATCCACAAGGCCCAGCAGTGTCACAATGGCCCCTTGATTCCATGTGGTTCTTGAGTGTCACAGTGGCCCTTTGTTTCTATGAGGTTCCACAGTGTCCAAGGATTCCTTTGGTTCCATGAAGCCCTGCAGTGTCACAATGGGTTGTTGATTCTGTGCCATTCTGCAGGGTCACAAAGGCCACTTGGTTCCACGAGTTTCCTCAATGTCCCAGGCTTCCCTTGGTTCCATGAGGTCCTGCAGGGTCACAAGCACCCCTTGATCCCATGTGCTTTCCCAGTGTCCCAGGTTTCATTTTATTCCATGAGGCCCGGCAATGTCACAGTGGCCACACAATTCCATGAGGTTCCCCAGTGTCACAATGGCCCAGTGATTCCATGAAGTTCCAAAATGTCCCAGGGTTTCTTTGCTTCTGGGAGGTCCCCCATGTCACACTGGTCACTTGATTCCATGAAATTCTGCAGTCACTCAGGTTTCCTTCAGATCCATGAGGCCCTCCAGTGTCAGAATGGCACTTTGATTCCATGAAGTTCCACACTCTCCCAGAATTCCTCTGTTTCCATGAGCTTCGCAGTGTCTCAACAGGCCCTTGACTCCATGAGGTTCCTAACTGTCCCAGGGTTCCTTTGCTTCCATGAGACCCTGAAGTGTCACAACAGCTCATTGATTCCCTGACTTTCTCTGGTGTCACAATGACCCCCTTGATTCCAACAAAGTCACCCTATCTAAATTTGTTCTTTGCAAACTGTCCTTGCTGTCCCCTCCTGACAGTGGCTTCACAGTCCCTGTCAGAGCCAGCCCTGTCCCTGCACTGACCCAGCTCTGCTGCCCCACAGATGCTGGATCAGGAAGGGAAGGCCCATGGTGGAGGGCAGTGCACTGGGACTCATCCTGGAAGGGACCTCAGGAGGTTTCTGGGCCAAACCAAAGAACAACCAGTAAAGAAAGGGACACAGGGATGGGAAGTTTGTGTGCTCTGCCACGTCAGGGGGAGATGTAGAGCTACAGAGACAACCAGCCAATGTGGATTCTGTCCATATTTGCCCTTTGCACACAGTGAGTCACACACTGAAGTCACAAATTCCCTCGATCCACAGAGGGAGGGAAAGAGAGAAAATGAGTGAATTTCTGTGCTGTGAAGAGCTAAATCTGAACTCTCAATATTCTGAGGTTACAGGACCTTTATCCAACACATTCTGCAGTATCTGTTCACTGGCCAAACATCTGTGTGGGTGACCAGGCCCAAGGAGTGGTGGGCAATGGAGTTCCATCCACTGGTGTTCCCAGGGCTCAGCACTGGGCTCAGGGCAGCTCAATCTCTCTCTCAATGATCTGCACAAGGGGATGGAGTGCAGGCTCAGGCAGTTCCCAGGGGACACCAAACTGGGGGGAGTGTTGATGTGCGGGAGGGCAGAAAGGCTCTGCAGAGGGATCTGGACAGGCTGGATCCATGGGCCCAGGCCAGTTGGGGGAGGTTCAACAAGGCCAAGTGCCGGGTCCTGCACTGGGGTCACAACCACCCCAAATCCCTGACCATGTCCTGCAACTGGTCCCCACAACCTGTCCTGTGTCCTTAATCCCTCCATTTCCAAGGACTCTGTGGTACAAGGGAGCTCTGTGCTCTGGGTACGGAGGGAGCTCCAAGTGCCACTGGAGTGGGAACCACAACTCCTCAGGTTTGTGTTCTTTGGGAGGTCAGGAACTGGTGAGACTTAGAGCCACAGAAAGTTTCTCTTCATTGCCCACAAACAAAATTTAAACACAATATAGTTTAGAAATATCCCAGCTCTTTCCTCAGTTTTCCTCAGCCACAGTGACCTGGAGAATGCATGTCCTTGATATCTTGATCCCACAGCCCAGGAGTGCTTGAGCAGAAACAATCCCATGAGTGGGTTTGCCTTTGCTTAAGGCAGGACTAATCCCAGCTGTCAACCCTAACATATTCCTCATATGGACCACAGGGATTTTATCCCCTTCAATGGTATGCAGAGGTTCTTTTTGGGCATGGCCAGTTCAACTGGTAGAGGTACCTAACTATGTTTGTGTGATACCTTAAAACTTTTTAGATTTTTTTTTTTTTAGATCTTAAAAGCAGTTGTGTAGTAAATGTAGATGTTAATGTAGCTGCATTATATGCCACCTTTTAGCACAGTAGTTTACACAGACCCAACCCTATGACCCCATTTGATATCAAACTTTCTAAATTCCTTTAACGTGTTTACACTTCTTTTCAAGGTAGAATTGTAGAAAAACATATCTATTGAATAATATCACACCCTAGGCCTGGACAACAAGATCCCACAAGAGACAAAGCAACCTTCAAGCCCAGAACTTTGGAGGCGCTCCAAGGACTGTACGTGCTGTAAGAAGATGAAGATGAGGAAGAAGGGGTTCCAAAGACCCCAAACGCAATTCCCCAAGGGGCATGTCAGGGGCAGAACTGGGCAGAACCGGGGGGTGGAGAGTTCTGGCATTGGACAGACCATCTAAAACTGTAGAACCATTGCCTGGGAGGGCGCATCGTGTGTGTTCCCCTGGGCCTGTGGGCCTGATTAAAGGACCTGCTCTTTTGAGCTGATCTTAGACACTGAATTGGCCTGGAGTTTTATCTCTTGAGCTTACAGGATTAACTAACTACGTGGCTTTTGCTAAATGCACATCCCAAAGTTTGAAAGTCCCACTGCCCATTGCTTTCCAGGTGGTTTTGAACAGTCCACTCTACCATTCAACTTTCCCAGAGGCTGGTGCCTGACAGGGAATATGATCCATCCACTCCATGACAAGCATTCTGGTCCAGGTGTGCACAAGGTTGCTTTGGAAAAGAGCCCTGCTGTCCATCTCCAGTGTTTCTGGAAGGCCGTGTCTCCACAGGACTTGCTTTTCCAGGCCCAGGATGGTGTTCTGGGCAGTGGTGGGAGGCACAGGGGGTGTCTCCTGCCATCCAGTGCTTGTGTCCACCATTGTCAGCACGTAGAGCTTGCCTTGGTGGGTTTGGGGAGTGTGCTGCGATCAATCTGCCAGGCTTGCCCACATCTCTAGTTCAGCCATTATCCCCCACCCCACAGGGGCTTTACTCTCTTGGCCTCTTTGATGGCAGTACATTTGTGAGGAGCAGTCAGTCACTTGCTACTATAGAAGTCCAGTC
>NW_020885636.1:0-11045 GCF_003945725.1 Corapipo altera
AGGAAGCAAGTCCTTGTAGATGTGCCAGCCCAAGTTGTGGGAACAGCGTCTACCCCCCTGAATACCGGGGCTTGGGCTGTATAAAAGTGATAGACCAGAAGCACAACTTGGGGACCCTCCACCGAGCAGAGCAGGGTGAAAAAGGACCGGCGGGAGCCTCAGGGATCTCCATGGTGTGATACATTTACTTCATCTCTGTCTTTCTCTCACTGGCTTCCCACCACCCCCTTCTTTTCTCTCTCTATTTCTTTCTCTGTCTCTACCTCCTGTTTACTGTTAAATCAAACCTGGACTGCTGACTTTGGCACAGGGTCTGCTTTGCAGCTGAATTTGGGCAGAGGCGTCTCTTAATAATGGGAACCTGACAGTATCCATGAGGTTTTACAGTTTGGGAATGGCCACTGGATTCCATGAGGTTCCACAAAGTCACAGGGTCCATTTGGCTTCGTAAGGCTCTGCAGTGTGATAATGGAGCTTTGATTCCATGGGTTTGCAAAATGTCTCAGGACTCCTTTGGTTCTAGGAGGCCCCACATATCACAGTGGCCCTTTGGTTCCATGAGATTCCACAGTGTCCCAGGAATCCTTTGGTTCCATGAGCCCTACAGTGTCACAATGGCCCCTTGATTCCATGAGGTTCCACAGTGCCAATACGGGCCCTTGATTTCTTGAGGTCCACAGTGTCCCGGGGTTCCTTTGTCTCCATGATGCTCTGCAGTGCCACAGTGGCCCCTTGATTCCATGAGGTTCTGAAAAGTCTCAGAGTTCCTTTGGTTCCATGAGGCCCTGCAGTGTCACGGTGGCCTTTGAGTCCCCGAGGTTCCTCAGTGTCACAAAGGCCCCTTGATTCTATGAGGGTCCGAAATGTCTCAGGGTTCCCTTGGTTCCATGAGGCCCTTCATGGCACAATGAATCCTTGGTTCCATGAGGTTCCACAGTGTCCCATGAATTTCTTTTGATTTCATGAGGCCCTGGAGCACCACAATGGCCCCTTGATTCCATGAGATTCCACAGTCTCCCAGAGATACTTTGTTTCCATGAGGCCTTGCAGTATCACAGTGGCCTCTTAATTCCATGAGTTTTCACATTGTCACAATGCTGTCTTGGTTCCATGAGATTGCCCAGTGTCCCAGGGTTCCTTTGGCTCCAGAAGGCCCTGCAGTGTCACAATGGCCCCTTTTACCCCAGGAGGTTCCACAGTGTCCTTGCTGGAACACACAGGGCTGTAATGTTGTCACCCCTGCAGAGCTGCCTCCAGCTCTGGGGTCCCAGCACAGGAAGGACATGGACCTGTTGGAGCGAGTGCAGAGGGGACCAGCAAGGGGATCAGAGGGATGGAGCAGTTCTGCTGTGAGGAAAGGCTGAGAGAATTGGGATTGCTGAGGCTGGAGAAAAGAAGGTTTTGGGGTGACCTAACTGTGTCCTTCCAGTGCCTGAAGGGAGCCAACAAGAAAGATGGAGAGAGATTTTGGACAAGGGTCTGGAGTGACAGGACAAGGGGAATGGCTTCACACTTAGAAAGGGCAGGGTTAGATGGGATATTAGGAAGAATTTCTGGACTGTGAGGGTAGTGAGATCCTGGCACAGGTTGCTCAGAGAAGTTCTGGCTGCCCCATCCCTGGAAGTGTTCATGGCCAGGTTGGATGGGGCTCTGAGCTCTGAGTCTAGTGGAAGGTGTCCCTGCCCATGGCAGGGGGTTGGACTGAGATGCTCTTTAAGGTCCCTTCCAACCCAAACCATTCCATGATTCTGTGACTGGTGGGGGATGTGGTGGTCAGAGCCGATGGGCACAGAGACCCCAAAATGATGGAGTTTTCCATTCTGGGTGGAGGAAGGAGGGGGCATCAGAACTGACCCCCTGGACTGCTGGTGGTCAGACTTTGTCCTGTTTGGGAGACTGACTGATCTGGGTGTGACTGTGGATGTGGTGGAGGGCAGGAAGGCTCTGCAGAGGGATCTGGACAGGCTGGATCAAGAAGGCCAACTGTCAGGGCCTGACCTTGGGTCCCAACAACCTCCTGGAACGCTCCAGGCTGGGGGCAGAGGGGCTGGAGAGCTGCTCAGCAGGAAGGGACTTGGGGGTGCTGCTTGACAGGGGCTGGATATGAGGCAGAGTGTGCCCAGGGGGGCAAGAAGGCCAAGGGCATCGTGGCCTTTGTGGAGAAGAGTGTGGCCAGCAGGAGCAGAGAACTGATTGCCCCTCTGTGCTGGGCACTGGGGAGGCCCCACCTGGAGTGCTGTGTCCAGTTCTGGGCCCTCAGTGCCAAAAGGCCCTTAAGGGGCTGGAGTGTGTCCAGAGAAGGGAACAGAGCTGGGCAAGGCTCTGGAAAACATGTCTGCTGAGGGACGGCTGAGGGAACTGGGCTTGTTGAGTGTGGAGAAGGGGAGGCTCAGGGGGGACCTCATTGCTCTCTGCAATGACCTGAAAGGAGGTTTTAGTGGGGTGGGGGTTGGTCTCTTCTGCAAAGCCTTTAGTGACAGGAAGAGAGGAAATGGCCTTAAATTGCATCGGGCAAGGTTCATATTAGATATTTAAAACCCCTTTTTCCCCTGCGAGAGTGCTCAGGCATTGGAACAAGTAGCCCAGGGAGGTGGTGGAGTCTCTGGAAGCATTCAGGTGGCTTTGGGATGGGGTTTAGGGGTGATTCTGGTGGTACTGGGTTGACAGTTGGACTAGAAGATCTGGAAAGTCTTTTCCAACCTTGATGATTCTGTGATTCTCTGACCTGTCATCCCTGTTTGCAGGTTTGTGCTCTAACAAGACCCTGGGGATGTTTTCTCTGTTGGGTCCACAGAGATTGTGTTGTGTGAGCTTTTTTCCTCTACGATCAAAACAAGGAGTAATTAATGCTAAATCCAGCAGATGGCTTTCAAGTAATAACTTGGGCCAGTTTGTCCAACTGTGTCCAAACAGGTGAGAAAAATCTGGAACTTTAGAAGGGTTAGCTTTTTAACTCATCAGCAAGATATCCAGGGGTGCACCAAGTGCCTTCCAGTGAGGAGCACAAGAGACCAGTAGACAGTGACAATATTGTTCTAATGTTAATGCCACTGGAGCACAGAGTGAGATCACTTCTGAGTTGTGTTTCTTTAATTAGTGATTAGGAATAAAGAGAAAATCACATAGTTGATGACACTTTAGTACTTATTTCACACTAAGTATTTTCCAGCTGGACTTTGAATAAGGTTCCATGGTATATTGCAAATTTCTATCTCCAGTTAACAGTCTACTTCTTCCCAAAGAAATTCTCAGCAGCTAACACCCTTTCATCATCTGGCTCTTTCCCTGATGGCTTGAGCTTGTTGCTCCTTCTGGTAAATACCCATTTGACACAATGCACTGGGCAACCTCTGCCAAGTGCCACTGAATCTCACTTCTTCCCTTGCCTTGAGGTCGTTGTGCTTTAAGAATCTGGCTGTTCAGATGCCCTGAAATGTCTCTAGTATTTCAGTGGGAAGAAGCTCCAAGATTTGCTGTTTGGCACACAGGAAAAATGACCTGCCCAGAGAGCCATGGAAATGTAGGTGCTGCTCAGTAATGCCCCTTGACTGGGACAGGCACTGCTGATGATTTTTTCCTTCCCCTCTCTGATTCCATTCCCACTGTTTTGTACAGACTCCTTGGGGTCATGTTTTGCACTGTACAGTTTGAGAAGTTAGTGCAGATGTGTGTTTGCAGGCATGTTCTTGTTCAGTATTCCCTGATAAAATTCAGTAAACTGATACCTGGCTTGAGCTTTCCCCCCCCCCCCCCCCCCGTACTATTTTTATTTATTTCTCCAGAACAGCTGGAGAAAATGAAGGTACACTTAGCCCAAGTTTCCTTGCTGCTATAATCTCTTCACCTTTTTTTCTTTTCCTTTCCCCCAAACTGATGGGTAACTGTGAAGCCCAAGTTCAGGAATGTGGTTGGAATTCCAGGCCCCAGTCTGGGGGAGGTGACACTTTCAGTCCCAACTTCAGGAATGGAGTTGGAATTCCTTGCCCCAGTCTGGGGGGAGGTGACACTTTCAATCTCCAGGGGAAAAAGCCAACTGCTTTGTTTATCAACATGCAAAGGACAGCACTGTGGGAATTAGGGCCTAGAAAAAAACTGTAACTTTGTAGAGAATGGAGCAGCTCATTAAAGGGATGAGCTGCAACTCCTAAAACTGCCATTTCAACTCCTGTTTCCACTGCCACCGCCGTTTGAACTGCCATGACAGCTGGCAGCCAGTCAAATGCTGCAGTCACAGGGTTTACCTTATAAGGTATGATTATCTGTTGGTGTTGGGTTATAAAAGGAGGGCTGCAACTCCAACAAACTAGTCTCAGCTTCACCCCCCTGAGTCCGTGCCTCAATACACCACAAATGGTGCCCCATGTTGGGGTATGAAAGAAATTAAGCTGTTTCTCCAGTGGTGTAGCTCAGCTGAACACAAGGAAGGAAAAAGCACTGAAAGGAAGCGACAAGAGAGCTCTCAATTACTTTACGCTGGATGATAAGGTAAGCAGCTGAGAATGAAATGGGAACCCCTTTAACGAAAAAGCATAAGGCAGTCTCACAAGCCTTTGCTGAAATCCTTAAAAAATATGAGAAAACAGTACAGGAGGAAAATTTAGAATGTCTCCTTTTGTGGGCATCCAAAGCTAATCCCACATTAAACAGTGACTTAGCATATGACTGTAGAGTTTGGGATGATATCGATGTCAGACTCTGGGACAGCACCACGCTAGGAGATAAGATAGCAACCTCTTTATTAACAACATGGAGAGCAGTTTACGAAGCTTTGCAAGCTCCCTCCAGCTCTGCAGACAACCGTGTAAAAACGGCAACTAATTCTGAGCCACTCTCACAGAAGGAGCTGAAATTTTGTGTGCCACCCCTGCCCCATGACCCACCCCAACCGCAATCTCCCGTGTTGCCTTTCGTGTCGCCAGAGCCGCCTTCATTGCCAGCATCGCTGCGGCCACCTAAGGCACAGCCCGCAGCGTGGCCAGAAACAAAGGCCTCCTCCTCCACGCCACTTTCACGTGGACTTCTCTTCTGTGGTTCCGCTGCCACAGCACCAGTTTCTCGGTCAGATGACTCCGAGGAGGACCCAGAACTCACAGATAAGAAAAAAGATTTAACCTTTCACTCTCCTGACTTGCCTGACAAGTGCGGGGGGAGGCGAGACTAGCAGGGGACACGGCAGTCTTAAAAGCTTTCCCAGTCCTGGTCTGGCCTGACCAGGACCCTCACTGGGAGGGTCTGTCATATGCTCTTATTAAAGATGTAAGGTGAACAGTAACAGACCATGGTTTGGGGGCTTTGTACACCATCCATTTAATAGAATCCATCTGTGATAGCCAAGTGTTCATCCCCCACGATTTCAAAACACTATTTTGTCTAATAATGACTGATATGCAGTACACAATGTGAGAAGCCAGACTGAAACAATTAGCAGAAAAACAGGCGATTGCAAATTCAGTTGCAGGAACACGAAACCCTTTGTGAACTGTTACTGTAGGTGTTTGCTGGGGCAGGGTGAGCATTCTTCTCAGGCAGTACAAGCACGAACATGTGCTGCAGGGCTCCAGCAAATAAAGCAACTAGCCCTATGCGCTCTTAAAAGCGTCCTGGACGCAGGCACACAGAGAATGCCCTTTACCCATATCAAACGAGAGGCAAATGAGCCCTTTAGGAAGTTTTTAGATCGTCTTAATGATGCTTTGGAAAAACAAGTAGAGAATGATGCTGCACGCCAATGCCTTTTTAAACAGCTTGCTATAGAAAATGCAAACCCCGACTGTCAGAAGGTTTTACGTCCCCTAAAAAATCCTACAGTGGATGACATGCTAAATGCACGCATGAATGTTGGCTCAAGGCAGTATGATTTATCTCTGATAGTTGAAGCATTTGCAGCAATGTCCACAAAAACTCAACAATGTTTTTCTTGTGGCCAGTTGGGTCACTTGCACAGGAATTGCCCAAATGACAGGATAAACAAAAGGAGAGTGGTGCCGGGTGTCTGTCCACGTTGTCACAAAGGGAATCAGTTTGCAAATCAGTGCTGCTCTAAGCTTGATCACTATGGGTTATCGCTTCCCCCTCAGGGAAACTCCAAACGGAGCATGGGAAGGGGACGCGCTATGACAATAAATCCAACCCCTGCCTGGACCCCTCGCGAACCTGCCACAGCCTGTGTGCAAGCACAGCCGGCAGTGCCGGAGTGGACCTGGCCACCTCTGCAGAAGTAACACTGCAGGATACAACAGTTGCCCTGCTGCCGACTGCTACACATGGCCCTCTGGGCCACGGCAAAGCAACCTTACTTAACTGGCAGATCATCTATCACTTTAAAAGGCCTTTTTGTGTTGCCAGGAGTGATAGATGCAGATTTTGAGGGGGAAATAAAGATAATGACGTGGACCCCAATGCCATCATGTATTGTACCTGCAGGCAGCCGGATCGCACAACTAATTTATTTTTTACCCCAAACACCAAATAATGTTCCTGTCAGGGGTGGCCGCGGATGCTTCAGATCCACAGGTGAGCTGCAAATTGACTGGACACAACAACTGACCACAGAACGCCCTTTATTGTCTTGTATTCTACAGGTACGGGGGGAGAGCAAACAAATCCCTCTCATCCCTTGCTTTGAATCTTCCTGCCTACAGGATATGGGGGAGGGAAAGCAAAGCCACAGCAAACTAAAATCTCTCCCATCACCACCCAGTTTAGCTCCCTTATTAGCTACTTGTTTGCACCATTGTGGACAAGGAAATTTTCTGGTTTGGGATATCTGTAACTGCTTCTACCAAACCCATTGGGGGGGGTGAAAGAAGCGATGCGTGGGGGCCAGGACCTTTTGGGAAAGCAGGGCTCAACTTCGCAAACAAGGCTGGGGCTGGGGCTGTGCCGAGGGGGAAGTTGTCCTGCAGGCAGCAGGACAGGACAAGCAGGACGCAGTCTACTCAGGATGCAGTGCATCTGAAGGACACCATGGATTTGGGCCCATTGTTGCTGCTTTATTAAATCATAGCCACCTACAACTGGCTCAGTGGTGACAGAAGAGCAGTGCTCATAGTTTGAATGATGGTTTTTGCTGAAGATTTGAAGGTATCAGCATTCCAGTTTTCCTGCCTGTATGAAAGAGAGAGTTTCTTTTCTGTGATAAGATCTATGCCTGGAAAGCTCCCCAGGCAGCCACCAGGCCCCAACATGGCATCAGGGCAGTTGGCAGCAGTCCCCCCAACATCTGCCTCCCAGCCCACGCCAAGCCACCGCCTTACCCACAGCCCCAGAGCCCTGGATGCCACCATGGCTGTCCCTGACGCCACCCTGCTCACCAGCTCAGGTGTCTCACACAGCGCCTGGGAGCCTAGGAATGTTGGAAGGTCCTCATGGGTGTGGACATCAGTGCTTGAAGAGCTTCTGGTCTGAATCGAGGGCTTGGTGTTGGTCCTAAAGCCTCCAGGATGCAGATGGTCTGTTCTTCCAGGCAAGAGATGACTTCACTGCTGTCTGCCTTCAAGGGCTGATAGGCTGTAAGAAAAAAAACAGAGCCAAGATGAAACTCCAGACATCCCTCCAGCCCATGTTCCCCACTCACCACTGCAGATCTCATCCAGTTGCACTGTGCTTCAGTTCCTCAGGTGCCCATTTTCCAGCTCCAGGGAGACAGGGTCAGTCAAACCACGACAACTTGGCAGAGACGTCTTCAACTGCTTCTGCTTCCTCAGCACTGCTGAGCCCAGGTGGTCTCTGAAGAGGCAGATGGAAAAATTCTGCATGTCTCTGCTCTCCTGGGAGGAAGGAGGAAAGGTGAGCTTTGGAAACAGCGGCCCCCTGCCCACAGTGAAGGGGGTGGGGATGGTGGCTGAGGGAGATGCCCTGGGCTCAGATTCCAGAGCAGGGACAAGTTGCCCTGGCCTGCAAGGCCCAGAAGCCACCAGAGCCCAGGGGAGCAGAGCCTGCTGCCAGAGCTGCTGACAGGCCTGGGTGCAGGGCAGCTCTCACTGCCCAGTGCCCATCTCAGGGCTCACGCTCCCACATCAACCTTACCATGTCAAAGAAGCGTGAGAGGTTCTCCACCAGATCCTCAGTGGCTGGGCTGGCCTTTGTCTTCTTCAGGTTTGGACACATAAGGTTTTAGGGGACCATCAAAACCTCTGTCCAGGAGTCTTCACTGCCAACCCACAGGAGCTCCATCTTGTGTGGCATCAGGAGCTCCAGTTTTCCTGCCAGTATGAAGGACAGAGTTTCTGGTTTGTGATAAGATCTATGCCTGGAAAGCTCCCCAGGCAGCCACCAGGCCACAACATGGCATCAAGGCACTTGGCAGCAGTCCCCGAAACATCTGCCTCCCAGCCCACGCCAAGCCATCACCTCACCCACAGCCCCAGAGCCCTGGATGACACCATGGCTGTCCCTGACACCACTCTGCTCACCAGCTCAGATGTCTCACACAGCGCCTGGGAGGCTGGGAATGTTGGAAGGTCCTCATGGGTGTGAACGTCGGCGCCAGAAGAGCAGTGCTTCTGGCCTGAATCGAGGGCTTGGTGTTGGTCCTAAAGCCTCCAGGATGGCGATGGTCTGTTCTGCCAGGGAAGAGATGACTACATTGCTGTCTGTCTTCAAGGGCTGAAGGGCTGTGAGCAAAAGAAACGGAGCCGAGATGAAGCCCTGTGTCTGCAGAGACCCCCAGACATCCCCTCCATCCATGTTCCCCACTCACCACTGCAGATCTCATCCAGCTGCTCTTTGCTTCGGTTCCTCAGGTGCCGCGTGGCCACCCCTAGGCACAAAGCTCCGTCAGCCCCTTGCTCCCCAGCGGGCTCCCAGCAGTATGGCCCCTGACCCTGCCCTCCTCCCCCTCATCAGGAATGAGCCAAGGAAGCACCAGGAGCACAGGGGGGTGGAACTCAGCCCAGTGCCCACCAAGCCCAGCCACGTGGGCAGGGGTGGCAGAGGGAGGCCCAGGCCCAGCCTGCGGCAGCCGAGGCTCGGGCAGCCCCAGGGCTGGGCCTGGCTGTGGCTGTAGGAGCAGGGACTGGGGCCAGCTTGCCCAAAGAGGGACCCCGGGGGCTGGGGCTCACCGATGAACCTGATGGCCGCCTCTCGCACACTGGGCTCAGGGTCCTTGAGGTAGCTCAGGCCCTGACGCAGGTACTCTTCAGCCCTGCTCCTGTCCTTCCCCAGCTGGAGAGAGCACAAGGACACAGGTATGGCACAGAGCCCCTTCGCTGGCTGCAGCAGTCCCTCCTGCCAGCACTCAGTGTTGCCCAGAGCCCTCTCTCCTGCTGGCTGCAGGGAAGGGAGAGGGGCCTGCAGAGAAGCCCTTGGGGCTCTGTTCTTGGAGGGCACACACTGGGCTGCAGCTCCAGCCTCTGGGCTCTGGGCCCACACCGCAGGCTCTGCCTGCGGGGCAAACCTCACCCAGCCTGCACCCTGGCACTTGGCCTTACCAAGCACTCGCCAATCCTCCACATCTGCTGCTTCTTCACCAGCTCTTTCAGCTCCCTCCACTTGAGCAGCTTTGCTGCAGCAAGGAGCGCTTCCTGGGCAGCCTGCATGGAAGCAGAAGGGGTGAGGTAGCAGCATGGCTGGCAAAGGAGAGCTCTTGGCTCTTTTGTTGGGGAGATTCTGCCCTCAGGAAGTTGGGACGTGCCCTCACCAAAGTGTCTAGGGGACGTGTGAGGACAGCCCCGCAGGACAGGGCCTGAGGCTGGAAGCCCTGGCCTTGGACACATGCCAGGGACAGGAGAGAAGCCTGTGGGGATGTGCCTGTTCAGGCTTTGGTGGCCACAGGCTGCTGACGAGCCCTACTGGAGCCCCAGGACAGCTGTTGGAAATGGCCCTGCCAGCTTCTCCATCCCTGCTGGCGCTGGCTCTGCAGGGACCTTTCCCACGCCTTGCGCTGGGCCATGGCTGCCCACTGCCAGCAGCCCTTGCCCTGCTGCCTGGGCCCCACAGGGCAGGCCAGCCCACCTCTCTCTTTGCCAGTGCTCAGCCTTCCAATGTGTACCTTGGCCACGCTCGGGGACTGGTCACTTGTGCGAATGAGCAGCGGGACCAGTGCACTCCACAGAGACCTCTTCAATTGCTTGTTGTTCCTCAGAACTGCTGAGCCCAGGTGGTCTCTGAAGAGGCAGATAAAGGCCTCTCGCATGTTGCTGCTCTCCTGGGAGGAAGGAGGAAAGGTGAGCTTTGGAAACAGTGGCCCCCTGCCCACAGTGAAAGGGGGTGGGGATGGTGGCTGAGGGAGGTGCCCTGGGCTCAGATTCCAGAGCAGGGACACGTTACACTGGGCTGCAAACCCATAAGCCACCAGAGCCCAGGGGAGCAGAGCCTGCTGCCAGAGCTGCTGCCAGGCCTGGGCTGTGGGGCAGCTCTCACTGCCCAGTGCCCATCTCAGGGCTCACACTCCCACATCAGCCTTACCATGTCAAAGAAGTGTGGCAGGTTCTCCACCAAATACTCATCAGTGGGGCTGGCCTTTTTCTTCTCTAGGTTTTGATTTATCAGTCTTTTCAGGATTGTAATGACCTTTGTCTTGAGGTCTTCTCTGCCAACCCACAGGAGCTCCATCATGTTTGGCACCAGGGACTCCAGTTTTCTTGCCTGTATGAAGGACAGAGTTTCTTTTCTGTGATAAGATCCATGCCTGGAAAGATCCTCAGGCAGCCACCAGGCCCCAACATGGCATCAGGGCAGTTGGCAGCAGTCCCCCCAACACCTGCCTTCCAGCCCACACCAAGCCACTGCCTTACCCACAGCCCCAGAGCCCTGGATGCCACCATGGCTGTCCCTGACGCCACCCTGCTCACCAGCTCAGGTGTCTCACACAGCACGATGAGGCCTTCGAGCACCTGGGAGGCTGGGAGGGTTGGAAGCTCCTCATCGATTTCAAAGTTGTCATTCTGAAGGAATTCAAAGTCTTCGTCCTTGTCCTCCCACTCAAACTTTACGTTAGTTCTGCTGGGCAATGGCTGTAGAAGCAAGCACAGTAGTGAGAGCCTGGCAGAGTCTGCAGGGTTCATGGTAGGGAATCAAGTCCTTTTCTGGTAACTCACAGCCAA
>NW_020885637.1:0-9337 GCF_003945725.1 Corapipo altera
GAACAGAAGTCTGGGTCTCAGAACACCACCCAGACATCTGTGGTAAAACCGAAGACTTTAGGTCATCTGTAGCCATTTGAAACTCAGATATCAGCACAAGAGGATTATGTAGCTGGCCGTGGACAACAGGGGCTGAAAGGAATCCCATCACCTGAGGATCGGATGCTTCTTCACAAGACCTATTGATATTTAACTGTGTTGATTGACCTGGCTCCTGCAGCAAGATATGGAAAGACTTTGTGATGATGATATCAGACTACGTAGAAACCCCTTTGTTCTCTGCCCCCCATGTAATCCTTGTTACAGGAAATATTAACCAATTGTGTGACTGTAGCAGAAAATTGTGTAATCCTCTAGTTAGCATAATCCATCCCCAACTTAGCATAATCCATCCTCCTCATTAACATGTCCTGCCCCCCAGACCCTAAACTGTGAGATGCGCGTTCAATAAAGATTCCAGTTTTCACCCCCAAACTTGGGATCGATTCGTTATTGACCTCCTACAAATGGCACCATGTGTGAGGCCAAGAGCCCCAGCTTCTAATATTTAGAAGCTTGCAGTCCAGAGCTGACCCGGCATTGGCAGAAGAAGCGTCTCCTTCTCTCCCGGTGGAGGTGCGTGGCTGAACTTAAACAATGGAACGCACATAGAATTGGTCACACTGCAGCAGGACTGCAAGTGAGCAGCTTCGAACTAGGGCGGGCAGAGCGCTGCCAGCAGAGAGACCCAGAAACCAGCCCAGCCCACCCCCCTCACCTCCAGCCAAGACAGAAAAACGAGGGAAAAAAAAAGGCAAAGAAAGCAAACAACGAAGACATCCTTCCATAGCTAATAGCCAACATTGTTTTTAGATGAATGCCTGGACACAACAAAGATTTTATTAATTAGCTCAGACACTTCAATCAGCAAGTCTTGGTTTAAATTAGTGATGATGTCTAATAACGTAAACAAATTCCAGAGTAACCTTGCTAATTGTTTTCTAAACTTGTTCACCTAGATGGCAGTCCCTAGTAGAATGAAGTTTTTGTGTTTGTGAAAATTTTTACTAGGTTTTGTAATACCTCTGACAAGTTCTCCTTAGATCCAAAGCCAATTAACATCGGGAGATGCATATTTGCTTTGAAAATAGGGGGAGTGTATATTACCTCTGAACTATAGGAATGTTTCTAAAGGAATTCTATGGTTTTGAAGTTTAAATTGAACATGAGGCAGAAATATGTTTATGTTTTACAGGTTATATTCTCATCAAAGTAGTAATTCTCTTTTATCTGGCTAGGGGGAAAAGATTTGTGAAAGAGCTTTTCTATAGTTTACCACTGGTCACTGCATGAGATGTTAGGAGATCTACCATTGCAGAAAGAGCTTATCATTAACTCTCTGAGATGTTCAAAAAGCTGTACTAAATTAAAAGTCAGAGATGAGGTCTCAGCCCTTCTCACATGTTTGAGGAAAATGACCAGTTCAGTGACAAAGCCCAGCCTCTTGTTAGTAACAGTCTACTCTAGAAGGATTGAACTCTTTGGCATTCAAAGTATTTTGCACGCGGAAATTCTGTTGCAATGCTCCAGTGAAACAGGTCGGATGAATGTAGATTTGCCTTTCCAGTAACCCAGTTACAGAGCTTCCTAAATATTCACAGGAATGTGTGATGCAGCTCCCAGAGCAACCATCTGCCTCTTAAGAACCTTTTAACATTAGTTCTTAAAGTAGCTGTGAAAATGGTTACAAACTTGTGTTACAAATAATCTTTTGAAGATCACCTAGTTCTCCCCAGATGCAAAAAAAGACATGGATCCTTTGAAAGTCAACGCTCTTTCACCGACTATTCTGTGTTATGAACAAGCACTTTGCTTCCAGTGCTGAGTTCTTTGAACTCTTCGCCCCTTGGTTTTTAGACAGAGAAAAGGCAGAAGACATCAGAGGTCACAGAGACTACTGTGTTGCCAGTGGGGTTTTGTGCAGTGATGCCATACATCTTCTAGTCAGTGACAACACTGCAGGGTTTTTGGAGGGGGAGAAGGGGATTGCTGAAGTGAAGGGGGAAGTGCAGCCTCCCTGGGCTTCATGGGTGGCACTTCTTTCTAGAAACAGAAAGGGGTGATCACAGCAAGTGAGAGGTTTAGTCATCACCAGGTGACCAAGGAGATTGTTTCCCTGTGGGTGTATCAGAGGTACCATCTGCAGATCTTAAGGAAGTGGTCTTGGAGAAAGGAGGCTAATGCTGATTTTGAGGATTAAATATTTAGGCTGTGTGGTTGCATGTCAAGCAAGGCCAAGACAAAGGGACCTGTTACCCAAACTATCCCAATGCAAACAGGATGGGTAGCTTGCCTATTAGATCCCAGGCACTGTGGGGACCAGAATAACCACAGTGACTAATTGTGATGGGAGGCACTCATGAAACACACATTGCCATCAAAATAGGGCTTTTTATTTTAGAGGCTCCACAATCATAGCGTAGTAGAATTGTTTAGGTTGAAAAAGACCCTTAAGATCATCAAGTCCAACTGTTAACTCATCGCTTCCAAGTCCACCACTAAACAATCTCTTCAAGTGTCATTTCTGCACATCTTTTTAAGACTTCCAGGGAGAGTGACTCAACCACTTCCCTGGGCATAACAACACCTTCTGTAAAGTTCTTCTTCTTACTATCGAATCTAAGCCTCCCCTGGTGCAACTTGAAGCCATTTCATCTTGTCCTGTGGCTTGTTATCTGAGAGAAGAGACTGACACCCACTTGGCTACCATTTCCTTTTCAGGTCACTGGAGAGAGCAATAAGGTCTCCCCTCAAGTCTCCTTTTTTCTAGGCTAAAAAACACCGCTTCTCTCTGTTGTTCTTCATAAGACTTGCTACCTTTCAGGATACACCCCTAAATCAGCAACGAGGCATCCATATGACCACATCATGAGTGACCAGATGATCATATGTGCTTAAATAACTCAAAACTCATTAAGCTTCAGAAAAGCACTGATTTTGAGCACTCCTGATGTTTTACTTGACAGCGAATCCTTCTCCCAACCTGACCATTCCAGCTAGTCTCCTGACCCTTTGTCACAACAGCACAGTCAGCAGCACGGCTGGAGAGTTGCACTTTGCTGCTTGATGGAGGAGTCCTACAACAAACAATTTTGTACCATGCGTAGAAAGTTAAATTAGGAGGTAAACAGTACACCAAGAACTTGCTGCCACTAGATGGCAAAAAACACATATGGAAAGCAACAACGCATTTCTGAGAGCACAGCGAATGTTCTCTTCACTCAGGGGAGTTTATTCCTTTCTCGGGCAGCACAAGCAGGAGGACAACAGGGCAGCACAGAAGCCCTGTCCAAGTATGAACTTTGCCTTTGCAAAGCTGCATTAAGTGCCAACACTGCTTAATTCTCCACAACCGTCTGCATCAAGTTCTGTTTTAAAGTTAGTTAGTAAAAAAAAAAAAAAAAAAAAATTGCAGTTGGAGCCTCACAGGAGGTTTGGGGTTCGATAGAGTTCAGAAATCTGTCTGCAAGAGACTGTGAATCTCTGAGGATAGTGAAAGAGAAGGGGATATGGGGAAATCCTTAGCCATTTGAAAGGATTTACACTGCAAGACTCCTTGTTGACTATGGGACACACCACGTCATTTAAACAGACACTTAAAGAACACAAAATGACCTCATTAATGCTAGGCCTGGGGACAGGCACACTGTGGAAGTCACTTGGGAAAACACTGGCATGAAATGCTCATTACCATGCTGTTCTAAGTAATTACCACTAATTACTTAGGGCGTTATAAGTTTTCCAAACATACTGGGTGTCTCAGTTGAATGAGACTGAAAGTGTTTTGCTAAGGAGGGTGAGTTATGAGAGACTAAACTCCCCTCTCTCAGCAATTGTAAATCCGAAATTAAGAGGCTCCAATCAAGAAAGTATGGAACAAAGAAAAATAACAACCCTTTCTTAAAGGATATCTATGAATTGGCAAAAGCACCAAACGAACAGAAAACCAACTTCACAATAATCCCGCCCCCAAAAAGTCCCCTTCAAACAAAGGAACCAGTTTGATCCCTCTCTGTCCTCTGGCGCGATTCTAATCCCGGCCAGCAGGGGGCGCTGTTGGGTCAGGGGAGGAGCAGAGCCTGCGGTTGCTCGGTGTTGGCCAGCAGGGGGCGCTGCTGGGCTCTGGGGGTTGCCGTGTGGGGGCCCTGGATCGCGGGAGAGGCCGGAAAATGGAGATTTTCCCACCCACCGAGGAGGGGAAGGGGAAAAGGGGAAAGAAGGGCGGGTGCTTTCCCACTAAACTCACGCTGTCTGCGGCTGGCTGTGGTCAGGACTCCCCTTTTTTTGTCAAGGAGCACAAAACTCTACGATGAAATCGGAGCAGATCTGGGCTGGAGACAGAGCAGTGCACAGGCAAGCCGAGGCTGGAAAGCAGTCAGATGACCAGGTTGAGAGCAAAACAGCCTCAGAGCTTTTTCCAACACACACACACCTTGTGGGAGGTGACTGAGCTGTGGATAACTATTAACACGAGATTGGTTAGTAAAAGGAGAAATCAAAGGAAAAATGCTATGAACAACTTATTTATGGAAAAAGATTCAATACTAAATGGGGAATTAAAGGGACGTTAAAGGGATATTATAAAAGTTGATTCTCTCGGTTGCTTCCTCTCAATAAACTGTGCTTACCCACACAGACAGGCCAGGGCTGTCAGGATCTGCAGCAGCTGGTCGGTGCCCATACTTAGCGGGCGTCCCCGCGGAGCAACACAGTCTCGGTGGCAGGATGAGGATCGCTCAACTCAGCAGTCCAGACACCCCATTTTATCAGTTCCACATTACACTACGTAGGGCCAGTACGCAGTATAAGGTGATGCCTGAGTGGCAGCCAAACACTGCTTAATCATTACCTAATGGCAACAGTCTGCACATGCCCTACTTGTGGGGCAAGGGGCGAGCGACCCCTGCCCACATCATCTTCCTCCCATCATCATCTTTCTCACCCCTATGTATGACCTCTACCATTGTGTTTCAAGGGGAGATGTATCTATCTTGCAATGTGTAGCAAAACCAAGGAAGAACTCAGCTCTGATAAGAGGGGATATCAAGCTGACTTGCTAAAAAGCACAATGGACCTTACAATTAGTTTGTGCCATGAAGTTACATTGTACCATACTCTGGCTGGTTTCACATCCTAATATGATTTCTTTCTCACGCCTCTATGCTCCATTGATCATCCAATTCAAAAGTACCCCCCTTACAACATCCTAAACTGCTGAGACACCATGAGTTGCAGAAGCTATAGAGCAATCTTGACATGTTTCTGTAGTAAGGGCACCAATGGTGGTGAAACACGCTGGCTAGGGGAGACTATAAACTAACAATGTTTCTATGAAATAAAGGTCTTTCTGTGTGAAATCCCAGTGTGGTGTATGTCCCAACAACGACAACATCTTGCCTCCATTAAGGCAAAAAGTGAAGTGCCACTTTCCAAGGAGAGGAGGGGGGAAAAAACTCCTCACACACACACACACACACACACACAGCCCCAGAGAGAGCTATTAGGCCGGAATGTAGTTCTGCCAGCCAGATCCTTTGTGTAGGTAATCACCCAAAGCAGAAAACTGTCCTCCCCATTCAACATTCCTCCCCCACATACAGCAGGGGAAAGAAATATTCCGTTTGGTTTTTTAGAACAAGTAAACCCATGACACTGGGGAACAAATCCCCCAGTGTATTTCCCCCCATCTCTACACTGTCATCTCCTTTGAACACTAGGCTGGGCAGTGATTCTTACTGTCATTGGATCTCTGTGAACACAAACAGAGCTGTCCTTGGGGGCTGAATGACTGCAAGGGTCATAAATTAACATAGCATTAAGGACTTGTGCTACACATCCCAGCAGCTGTGCCACAAGGAACTATGTTACTGGTAAGTTTCATTGAATCTGGTGCAGTGCTACAGAGCCCGTTCATCCTGGGTTTGCACCTACTAATTTTCTTCACATCAAAACCCCCTTTCCATACTTATTGGGTTTAACAGCCTTTGCAACACCTTGCAAAGCAAAATGACACAAAAGAGCTGGTTATTATTCAAGGATCACTTCCATCAAGCTCAAGAGAGTTTCATCCTAAAAAGCAGGAAGTCAGGCAAAAATTCCAGGAGGCCTGCATGGATGGCTTGACAAGGAGTTTCTTGTTCCAACACAAAAAGGAAACTTAGAGAGAGTGGACACAAAGAAAGATAACAGAAATGTTGTCTGGGCATGCAGGGATGAAGCTGATAAAGCTAAAGCCCAAATGGAACTGAATCAGGCCAGTGGTGTCAGAGACAACAAGAAGGACTTCATTAAGCATGTAGGTGACAAAAGGAAAACCAGGGAAAATGTAGGCCCATCACTCACCAAGATGGGGAAACTTGTTACACAGGACAGGAAAATAGCAGAATTACCGAATGTCTTCTTTGCCTACGTCTTTCCTAGCTTTTCCCAACCTTTGGGGATCAGGACAACTGACTCTAGGAAACCCTATTCCAAAGGAAGACTTGGACTAGAGCACCTTAGTCTTTCTCTCTGCCCTTGATCTGAGTGCAAATGAGTCTGGCAGACATCTTCAAGGCTGAAAGAGAAGCCAGGCCTGAAGGCCGAGCCAGAGCTCTCCTCTGCTCCTTTCAGCTCTGCTCGCAGCTGCACCCTCAGCCTGTCCCAGAGGCCAGGCAAATGTGTCTCCTTCCTCCGGGAAGGCTTGAAGCACAGTCGTGTTAAGATCATAGCCTCCAGGTGAGCTATTGCTACTAATCAGTTGCCAGACTCTTCCAGTGCTTTAGAGCCATCCTCTTTGTGTTCCGGGCAGAAGATAATAGTGGGTGAGCTTCTGGTAGCCCTAAAAGACAGACAAATCCCTGATCCTGTGGGAAGCGGACCGGTTTGTAGCCCACAAAGAAAAAGGGAAATTTCTTCAGCCTGCTTGCAGTGCATTGTAGCGTCTCTCCCCTGAGAAAGCTGGTGCAGAACCTCTGGGCCTTCACTTTGTGTTGTCATTGGGACAAACTGGGACGAGACGTGTTTGAAAGTTTCTTCCTGCCTGCTGTGTGCTGCCCATTGGCTGGTGGAGCAGCAGAGCAGAAATTCACTGGTGGCATCTGGCAAAGCAGCAGGTGACAGCAGTTACGAGGGGGTGGGGGGCTGAGGTGCCTGCTCTTCAAGAGGGACGAGAAAAAGGAGTTGGGGAATTGTCCTGGTGTGGTATATTAATATAATATAAAAGACACGACCCAGCAGCCAGTTGGCAAGCAGTCAAATCTGTTTATTTAAAAGAAAAATGCCTCCTTATAAACCCTCTGGAGGACATGTGACCACCCGACCAATGACAATACAACACACACTGCTCATGTGCCCCCATATGCTGTCCAGGGACTTCAGTTCCCAGAATGCTTCCCTCCCTATTCTCGGGACATCCTGGAATTCTGGCATGGCAGGCCTGGAGCACTCAGTGGGCATTTCTTGAGAGCTGTGGTGGCCCCCACCTGCTTGGGCTGGGATCCCACTTCATCCTGAGCCTCATTTCATGGAAGTGTGTCCAGAGGCAGCCCAGTTCCAGGCTGAAGCAAAAAGCCAGAGCGGGTGATGCGGGAGCTGCTCCAGCGCCTACCACAGCCTCCGGCCCAGTGGGAGCAGCCCGGGCCCTGCCCTGGGGTGCCCTGAGGCGGGGCAGTGCCCACTCCCGCCGGCCGCCCTCACAAGGCCCAGGCCGCCTCCTTCCCACAAGGCCCAGCAGGGCCGCCCTCACTCCTGCCCCGCCCTGCCCTGTCCCGCCCGGCCCCACCCTGTACCGTGCCCTATGTCACACCCCACGCTGACGTGCTGAACCTTCCACCAGCCATTGTGACGCCACAGGCACCAGTCGACCACGGCTTTGTTGTTTCCTGCAGCCGGCGCTCAGAGCTGCTGTAGCCTCTCGGGGAGCAGCAGCACATCCCGCTCTGGGAGCATCTCGCGCCTGCATCGCCGTCTTGGCAGCTGCAGGCCACGACCACTGCACAGGGCAACCTTGTTTGCCTTGTGCTTTATACCCTCTGCCCGTCCTTATTCTCACCCTTGTCCCCTTTGTCACTCTCACCCTACACCTCACCCTCGTTCCCATTCATCATCCCCACTTGGCTCCCGGCAGCCCACCGTGGGTTTCTTACCCTTCCTGCTGCTGGGAGCTCCAAGCAGGGCCATGCCGTGGCTTCTCAGCAAGAAGCGACGGCAGTCGCCCTCCAGCAGCCCCAGTGGGCAGCCCTGGGCTGCCACCAGCTCCAGCAGCACCTCCCAGCTCCGGGAGGAGGGGCTGGGCAGGCTGCACCGCGCGGCCGCCCGCGGCGACCTGGGCTGGCTGAGGCACTGGCGCTGGTACGTCAAGGTAGTCGGCATCGACAGGCCAGACCAGGAGATGCGGTGAGTCCTGGGCCACGCTGATGACACACCTTGGCTACTCCTGAGCCAAGCTGCAGTAGTCCTGGGCAGCCCTCTCTTAAGGACAAGGCTTGAAAAGTGACATTTGCCCTGTCAGCTGGGAGAGGGAACTCTTGAGCTTTTCACTGCTTGGAGCTGCCGGCTGGGCTCCAGCGCTGTTGCAAACCCGCCCACCTGCCGCTTGGCCGTGGTCTCTCTGCAGGGCTTTTCTGCAGCTGCTCAGCTCTCACCTCTTCTCTTCTGCCCTCTGGCTCTTCAGCGCAGGCCTGTAACAGCAGCAGCAGCAGCAGCAGGAGGAGCAAAGTCAGAGTAGGGTCCCCAGGGTGCTGGGTAGAGACACAGCTTGGGCTCGTCCTTTGTCTGTCTGGGTTAAGAGTGTCTGTTTAATTTTTAGGACACCTCTGCATCTGGCTTCGGCCAATGGCCATGCAGATGTCGTCAGATATCTGCTAAGAAAGAACAGCCAGCCCAACCTCGCTGACAGCTTCAAGAGAACAGCCCTGATGAAGGTGTGTGGAATGCCTTCTGAGCTTGGAGGTGGGGCTTAGTGCTGGTGTGTTAAAGGGGAGGTGTCTGGCAGGATTCCTTGCACTGCAGGGCCATAGAAATGCTCCTATTGCAATGGGCACAGCATAGGCCTCTGTTAGCTCATCTTTGAAGATGGTCTTCTATGCCAGCACTCAGGAACTGAGGGAGCTGTGACAGAGGGGGATGGAAAAGTTGGAAGTCTTTCCCTTTTGGTGTGTTGTTCCCAGGCAGTCCAGCAGGAGCAGGAAGAATGTGTTGCTGTTCTGCTGGAACACGGTGCCGACCCCAATCTGGCAGACGCTGACGGCAACACTGCCCTTCACCTGGCTGTCCTCTCTAAAAACACAGCTGTAGCAGGGCTGTTACTGGAGCATCA